>NC_069001.1:19413711-19415716 GCF_001194135.2 Octopus bimaculoides | reverse complement strand
AATGCCTCGTTTGTCCCAAACAACTGTGTGAAATGCTGATGAAAGGCCTTCTGCATCTCCTCCTGTCCTTCGATCAATTGCCCCTGTTTGTCAATTAAAGACTGTACAGAAGCTTCTCTGCCTCTCCAACTCTCCACACGACGGGCCCATCCGGCACCATTAATACCTTCTCTGTCTACTGCGCATAACTTAGCCCTGACTCTATAACCTTCGTGTTTGGCTTGGAGGTGACGGAATAATACCGTTCTCACCGCCAACACTCTGGATGCAGAGCCTGGTGCTGTGGCCTCCTCTAACTCCTTAGTTAATTGCCCTTCTAATCTAGATCCCTCTACACTTAGCTCTTTGCTAAATATAACGAATGGCTCTTTTGAGGGCGCACCACCATCTGTTGTTCACAATGGCTCTGCATAATGCCCTCTGAACTAACTCCTTAACCCGAGTACGGAAGACTTTACTAGTCAAAATAGACTTGTTCATCTTCCAGTACCCGGGCCCCTGTCTATGACACTTAGCTAGCTGTATCTTACATGTCACAAATTTATGATCCATGTAAGAGGTCCAGTGAAATTGTGGACAACTAACTATATCTCTATCACTATCTTTTATGATAACCCTATCTAAGTAAGACCTTTGTGAACCGTCGTTATTAGACCACGTCCACTGTGGAACGAGCGGTTCATCCAGTCTGTAGCAGTCTACTAGTTTATAGCTTGCTAGTAGCCTTTTTAGGCCAGGGCTTTCTCTTCTGTTAGTCGAGCCACCACCATCCACTCGCACGTTGAGAATAGTGTTAAAGTCTCCTGTTAAAACTAAAGTTTTCGACGTCACTAGAAAATTTTCCTGGTCTCGAAAGAAAACTGTTTGTCTATCCTCTTGTGGAGCATAGACTGCTACCGTGTCACATCTAGAACAACCAGCTTACCTTCTGGGTCTAGAAAGACTGTACTTACCTGTACGTCCAAGCTTTTTCTGAACTGTATCACGACACCCCCACTCCTTCCTTGACTTGAAGAAATAAATTTCTCATAATCGTTCAGAAGAGGCGAGAACGACTGTGGGCCGTTCAGCTTGGACTCGGTCACAACACATATATCTATTTTTCGCGACCTGAGGTCATCTAGGAGGCATATCTTCTTCCATTTCGACCCCAGGCTACATACATTTACACACCCTAACTTAATTTTCATGATAAAAAGAGGTTACATTTACCTTTTAATCTTGCAGAGGGGCTTCACAACTTTCATCGTCCTCTCCTCCTGTTTCGTCTTTGTCCGGTGTAGCCATTGGTGTTAACACTATTTTTTCTTTAACTATGTACTGACTCACATCATAAATATCGTCTACATAGCGTTGTTTAAACTGTTCGTAATGTTCAGCACTAATTCTTGCCAAATGTATGTGTGGCGGTTTTCCTTCGATAGGTCCTAACACCGTATAATTTTTCTTTGTGATGATTTCATGCAACAGTTCATTTTTAGAATTGTACGAGACAATTCTTTTGTTGTATTTTTGTGGAGGTTTAGGGGCAGGTTTTGATTTGGAAGTGGATGGGGGTATTTTTTTTTTGTGTGTTTTGCAATTTGTCTTTTCTTTTTCTTGAAGGAGGAGGGGAGTCTGGGCCAAGGGTTTTTTTCCTTTTGTTAGTTACCACCTTAAACTCCATTTTTTCTTTTTCTGTTGTATTTTCCGGCATTTTATTTTTCTCTTGGTTTTCCATGGTTATGACTGTGTCTTTTTTTTTGTGTTGAGCCTTTTCCGGTATGTTTTTCTCCTGTTGGGGAGGGATCTCTACTTTCTTTTGTGTCATTCTTTTCACTTTTTCACATTCGGAGCAGACGTGGCGTTTTTCACCACATTTGAAACATCTGGGCCGCCGTCCCTCCACCGACATTCTTGCACTGAGTCCCCCCCCCTATGAAAATCCTGTCTGGTCTGGCTTCAAGGGTCTCGTTCGAAGCTTGGACCAAGAGTTCCAAAGTCTGCCCCTTCCAGTTAAGTGCTT
>NC_069001.1:19411650-19412688 GCF_001194135.2 Octopus bimaculoides | reverse complement strand
TAACAACAATCATCAACATTAAAAAATAACAATAACAACAAACAGAATTACTCACTAAATGTGGTAGTAGCACAGAAGAACAAGCTGAAATAGCCGACCAGCTGGTTGAAAAAGCCTGTCTAGCCTTCACAAATATATATATTTTCAGTGAAAACACATTCACTGGTTACAAAATTAGAAATGATCTAATTATTGTGAAGGCTAGACAGGCTTTTTCAACCAGCTGGTCGGCTACTTCAGGCTGATGACAAGCAATGACTCAGAAACATGTCCCTGAATGCAGACTAAAGCTGGGTGGGGAAGCTTGTCTCCCCTTCACAAATATAAGGACACAGGAAATATGTCAAGGCCTTGACATAATTTGACTACAAGGAAGAGCAATTTTGGTGCCTCACAATAAAACAGTCGACGCTATCAATAATAAACTTCTTGATCTGCTTCCTGGAGAAAAACTCTCCTTCAAGTCCATTGACACGCATGAAAACCCGGATGATACAACCTTTTTCACAACAGAATTCCTTGATTCTCAAACGCCCGGAGGACTTCTGCCTCACGAACTTCATCTTAAGGTTGGCTTGCCTATCATGCTGCTGTGGAATTTGGATGCTCCAATAATGTGTAACGGCACGCACATGATAATTAAAAAATTATACTCCTGAGTTCTACAGGCAACCATCTTGAATGGACCGGCCGCTGGTCCCTCACTCCCTCCGATACGATCTGACAATAAATAAGGCACAGGGTCAATCATTGCAGATGGTTGGTTTAAATCTTACAGAGCAAGTGTTCTCCCACGGTCAACTTTACGTTGGATGCTCCCGTGTTGGCAGGCCTCAAAGTCTATATATTTGTGCATCAGAAGGGAAAACGAGAAACGTTGCCTTCAAAGAAGCGCTTCACTGAAAAAACGGCATTTCTTCACATCTTCCAAATCACCCCAGTCATCTGCCGCCTCAGAAGCTTCGTACTTGCTGTGTCAGCCAACATAAGTCAATGACACAAAACTTCACTCACTCACTCACTCTATCTCTCTTTCTT
>NC_069001.1:19410536-19411640 GCF_001194135.2 Octopus bimaculoides | reverse complement strand
TCTGCTCTCTGCAAATAAAATTTTTACGGATAAAACTGCTTACAAAAATTGCAATTAATGTATAATTTCTTTCTATGTTCATAATTAAATAAATCTTTTAATGATTAGACAGACGTCCAATAGAATAGCTCTCACAAACAGACAACGTACAAATTCTTTCTTCACAACTCCTGAAGCCATTTTCTGACAGGAGTGGGGGAAATCTTCATACAGCCGGAGGCCCCAATCGAAACGGGACATGAAATGATCAGGTTGAGAAAGGCTGTTATAGATTATGCCTAACCGAAAACAATCACAGCCACATCATCCAAACAGACCAGGTGAATGGGGTTTAGTTGCTAGGGAGTTTTAGGGATTCACAAAGACAGACACATTCTCATCTTTATATATATATAGATGACAATTTGAATGGTCAGCGAATTGGTTGAAATCTTACCTAATTGGCTGTATTTGTGATGTCATATCTTTGAAACTGTGGTGATAATCATCTTCAAATTACACAAATTAAAAGTAACTGTGGTATATCAGTTGCCTGTTTTTTCAGGTTCTTGGAAAGAAAACTTTTTTTGTCAATTATGTAAAGCCTATTTTGTTACATGTAACAATTTGTTTTTAATGCATAAAACCAGGAATTAGTTTCCACATTTTTTTTGTTTTTTATTCTAGGTCTATATGCAATTGTGAGAAAGGTACTAGGTAGTCATGGGATATGCTAGAAACAACAGCTAAATCTCCCTTAAATCACACCTTTTTGTTTGAAATTTTTTTGGCAGTCACTCATATTTGGTCTCAGAGCTGTCACAAACATTGTTAATTTGTGTAAAAAGTTTTGGTTAATATATATTGATAGTTTAACACCCGGTCACCAAAACCAAAAAAAACCCAAAAAACCTAGACTAATAGTTATAAAAAAATGTGTAGAAAACGAATATGAAAAACATTTGTGCAAATGAATAGGGGAGCTTTCAGAAAATTCACACGATTCAATTTTTCCCTCATAACTTTCAGGAAAATGGATATATATTCATGAATTTTTTTGGAAATACCTTTCAAATGGCATAGATTACGATTATATAAAAAAATTACGGGGAAAATATTTTCCAA
>NC_069001.1:19404997-19410516 GCF_001194135.2 Octopus bimaculoides | reverse complement strand
CCCAAAAAACCTAGACTAATAGTTATAAAAAAATGTGTAGAAAACGAATATGAAAAACATTTGTGCAAATGAATAGGGGAGCTTTCAGAAAATTCACACGATTCAATTTTTCCCTCATAACTTTCAGGAAAATGGATATCTTTTAATGAAAGTTTATACAAATACCTTTCAAATGAATTATAAAGAAATTTGTGGGGAAAAATTTTTTCCAAGGGGGTGGGGAGAGGAGTTTCAGATCAAGAAGACAACATAAGTTGGAATTTATTCGTTTTGATGGGGATTTTTCCAATTGTTTTTCACCACAGCCTTCAAAATGGTGGGGAACATCTTTTTATGAAAAAAATGGGTTGGAAAATTTGATTTTTTTTTTTTTTTTTTTTTACTCCTCCCCACTTAATGATAATATCAGTAGACCACATGCATGCTCCATTGGTAGGATATAAGTATCAACAAAAAAATGGTAATTTAAATTTTTATCCCTTCCTTAATTAAGTGAGGCCGTGTGTGGATAATTAGGATCAAAGGGAAGCACTATGTGGTCGCTCAACCTGCTAGAAATAGCAGCCAAATCACAGTTATATCAAGCTGCACTATCTTATTGACATATACATATTGTATAATGTAGTACATACATTCCACTCTGATTCAACAGACCTGTGATAAAATATATTTGAAAATGTGCGACCTAGCAGCATTTCTTGCTCTTTATGTTCTAAGTTCAAATCCTGCTGAGGTTAATTTTCCTTGATGTATCCTTGATTTTTTTAAATAATGGTTAGGAAGGTGTTGTGCTCATGGCCTCCAAGAGGGTGTATTTGTTCTTCATATATAAACGCAAGTTCACAGCTGCAGACAAGATATGTGGAAGGTTAAATTCCAAAAGAATGATATTTAACTGAAGAAGGACTGGAGAAATGGTTTGTGCTATTCCAGAGTCTGGCTGACACTATGAATAAGAAGAGATAAGTGAGTTGGGTGGGCCTGTGTGAAAGTATCATGAAAACAGCCAGCTGTAGCAGCAATATAAAAAGCAGAGTGAAAATATAGCACATTTGTGGGCTTGAGGTTTGGTAGGGTGTGATTTAAAGGTAATTCGATTGCAATTTCCAATAGGTTGAACCACTGTGTAGAGGCATCCTCACTGGCTTATAATTTATTTTTCAAAACGTTTTGAACCCTTTAGTTGCAAAGTCTTTTTCTTATATTTCTAGACCTGAAGCCTCAAATAACTATTGCTGCCAAGAAATTGCTGTCTGGAGGTGTGATTGCTGTTCCCACCGACACTATCTATGGTATTGCTTGTCTTGCCCAAAATAATGATGCCGTTGACAGTATATACAAGATAAAGAAGCGCAATCCATTGAAACCTATTGCCATTAGCATTGCTGATGTCAAGGATATTTCCAAGTAAGAATTCTTTTTATCAGTCATTTGATTTGTTGTTTTTATTATTTGTTATCTATGAAGAGAAGCATCCCATCCCTGAGCATCTTGTCTTTTATTTAGTCATACTCTATCTTGGATCACATTATTGAATGCATCTTTGGAAATGGTTGTTATTTGAGGAATATTTTACTGGTGTTTCTAGCAGATCAGTCAGCCACATAAAAGCTTGTTCATTTGTTCATCATTTGGTTTGTCATTGAAGATGGTGATTGTGTACGCCATTGGGTTCATGATGAATTTATCTATTCTGTTGTTCTTGTTTCAGTAATATTTGGTTTTTATGTCCCCAAAACAGCAACCATTTGGAATTCCTTCAGTTCCAAAGTATTTCTGACAGATGCTCAAGCTGAACATAAACAGTATCAATCTCACCAGTTTTGAAAGACCCTTCTAAAATGTAACCCTCTGCTTTCTACTACAAAACAAAAACCTTTTCTTGTCACCCTTCTTAGAGTTTGTCTGTAACTCTTCTGTGATTGCTTCTTTTATCATACAACTTTGTCTCTTACCCTTCTATAACTTTTCCTCTTTTACCCTTATGTGATTTTGCCTCTCTCATCCCTTTTGCTTTAATAAAATGTGCCAAAGATTATTATTATTTTCATGAAGACTTTGATCAGCAGAATTAGTAGAGTGTCAGACAAAATATCTTGTATTTAGTTTCAGTCTCCTCCCAAGAGGAGGTTGTCTGAATTTCTTCCCCTCAGGATTTGACAAAAAATTACTGGGCAAGTTCTGGGTGTCACTTTGATCCACTATACTTTTTTTTTCATCCTGTTATAGTTTTGTGGCCTTCCATCTACATAAGAAGAATTTGTTATTATTAAGAAATTATCATCAGGATTCTCATTGGTGCAAAAGGCACATTCAATCTTGATTCTGTAAAATTTTTTGATTTCTCATTTTTCTCCTGGATTGGCTTGTATATACATTCTTATTTAACCCACAGTAAGGCTTTATGATGTTTTAATTTTTATTTCAGTTCCACTAATTTATACTGTGTCATGCATAAATAAATTTTATTATTATTCAAAAACAGTAAACTAGCAGAATCATCAGAGTATCAGAAAAAATGTCTTGCAGCATTTGTTCTGGCTTTTTACATTCTGAGTTCAATTCCTGATGGGGTCAGCTTTGTCTTTCATCCTTTTAGTCAAGTATTGGGGTTGATAGAATCAACTAACCCCCTCCCCTTAAAATCTTGGTCTTACACCTAAATCAGAAACCATTATTAAGACAAGCCAGCAAAATCATAGGAGTGTTGGAAAAATGTCTGGTGTTTTTATGCACCAACACTTTGAGTTCAATTCCATCAATATCAATTTTACTTTTCATTCCCCAAGGTTTGATAAAGTAAAGTACTAATCTAGTATTGGGGTCAATGATATTGACTAACCCCTTTCTCTCAAATTTGTGGGCTTTGTGCCTAAATTAGAAACAATTATTATCATTATTATTTTGTTTTGTTTCAGATGGTGCAATGTGACTGTCCCCACTTCACTTTTACATGATTTACTTCCTGGACCTGTCACCTTAGTGTTTCAGCGGTCCCAACAACTGAACCAGTATTTGAATCCTGATACAAATTATGTTGGTATACGTATTCCAGATCACTCATTCGTACGAGGTTTGGCTCGGACTGTTGATGGACCCATTGCCCTCACAAGTGCTAACATAAGTGACCAACAAAGTCCATTGTCCATAAAAGTAAAGTTTCAAACATTCTTTGATATATTTTTCACATTGTACATGTGTGTGCATTCTGAGAGAAGTATTCCACTCTAATATAATCAGAAAACTCATGTAAGTTCTTTGGGTGGTGAAAAGCTGTAATGAAGAGAAAAAAATATTTATAAATCATTCTTTGAAAAGTCTCATAATCATTTAACCCTTCCTATTTGAAAACAAAATCATTGAAAGATTAACCTTGGTATAGCTCTTTAGGATCCTTTGATTTCAAATTTTACTCGTGTTGACACTTTAGTTTTACATCACCACTAGCATTTCCTCCTACTAGAAGTGTCAAACAATTGTTGGTTGCTTTAAGGCCTGGTACTTCCAGAAAACAACTAGTTTTTTTTCAACATCATGCACATGTTTTAGTACATAGCCTCCTTCAAGATCAGTTGCAACCTCTAAATCAACTCTGACAGCTTCACTAGTCATTTTAATGTTGTGGAAAATTAAGGCACCTCTTAAACTTCTCAAACTAGTTATTACTAGCAAGAAATATATTATATCAGATGTACCTTGTACTTTCTGCAAATCATCAAACAAACTTTTAGTTTTCACTTGATGGACCATCATTACATCCTATCTGATTGTCAATCTACCCTCTCAAAGTCATTCCATAATAAGCATTACTTCATTTCAGATGTATAAAAAGCAACATCTGAGCAATTAAATGAGAAGCTGCTTCATTACTTCACCTAATTTTACTTTTATTGTCACATATTGTTCTTACTGTAGATGTTCCAGTGTTACTGAGGTTTTATTCCTGCATCAAATGTTTGAGAAACTTCAATATCAAACCTCTTTATGACTTCTTTTTGCACTACATTTGCTATCATTTGATGGTCATTTTGCCAGTCATTTTGAATAAGGGTAATAATACACCCTATGACTTAGTATTTAATGCTTACAGTAGTAGTGATAAACAAGAAACAGTAGATTGTGATTAAAGTAGTGATATTCTGTGCCAGTAGAAAGTAGTTGTCTTATTACTATGAACATGACAATATGAGAACATGAAAAGAGTACTTGATTATAGTAACAAATCAGTTGAATTTGTGATGAGGAGATAAAGAAGGAGCAGGTAGATGTACCAAATATGCTGAGATCATTGAGCAACAAAGTCTGTTGAATTGATGCACACACAAACAAATAGGGTGGGGGGATTCTGGTGAGGTTAGAAAAAATATGCAAAATGTGATTTTAGTTTTTAAAATTGTTAAAATTGACTTGAATTTCCATAAGGGTAAAATGTCAGGCTGTGTCTGAAAATTAGTTGTTATACTTTGCAATTTCTCTAAGTTCAGACTTCTGCAACTCAAGTTTAAGGAAATATGGGTGATACACACACTCACACATATATACGAGGGGGTGCTGAAAAGTTCCTAGCTTTAAGGGTATCATGGTTGGAGGCCTGACATTCTGAGTTCTTTTACAGGGCTTAGAAAAACTGAAGAAGGACTGCTGCAATAAGTGTGTGAATCTGAGAGGGGAATATGTTGAATAAAATCATAATTAACCAGATCCTCTGTATTTTCTTTTGCCCAAAGTCAGGAACCTTTCAGCACTTACTTTGTGTGTGTGTGTGTGTGTGTGTGTGTGTGTGTATACATATGTTATAATTTCATTGACAGTAACTTCAAAGTTTTACTGATTAGTGGCTTATTCAAATTATTTGAAGGAGCCAATGAAATTATAATAAATATTAAACTCTACACTGTTTTCAGTGTGTGTGTGTATGTGTATATATCATCATCATCATCATCATCATCCTCATCGTTTAATGTCCGCTTTCCATGCTAGCATGGATTGGACGATTTGACTGAGGACTGGTGAAACCAGATAGCTACACCAGGCTCCAATCTGATCTGGCAGAGTTTCTACAGCTGGATGTCCTTCCTAACGCCAACCACTCAAAGAGTGTAGTGGGTGCTTCTATGTGCCACCGGCACGAGGGTCAGTTTGGCGATGCTGGCAACAGCCACGCTCAAATGGTGTTTTTTTTACATCCCACCTGCACAGGAATAAGTCCAGTGACACTGGCAACGACCTCGCTCGAATGTTTTGTTCACGTGCCACCGGCACAAGTGCCAGTAAGGTGACGTTGGTAACGATCACGCTCAAATGGTGATTTTTATGTGCCATGGGCATGGAAGCCAGACAGCTGCTCTGGCAGTGATCCCGCTCGAATGGAACTGTTAGCGATCCACTGGCACGGGTGCCAGTCATCGAATTTGGTTCATTTTCGATTTCACTTACCCCAACAGGTCTTCACAAACAGAGTTTAGTGTCCAATGAAGGAAGGTTGGCATGGGTGCCAGTCGTCAAATTTGGTTCGATTT
>NC_069001.1:19403646-19404627 GCF_001194135.2 Octopus bimaculoides | reverse complement strand
GGCCCATGTTTCACTGCCATATAGCATGGCTGTTCATACACATGCATCATACAGTCTGCCTTGTACTCTAAGCGAGAGGCCTTTTGTCACCAGCAGAGGTAAGAGCTCTCTGAACTTTGCCCAGGCTATTCTTATTCTAGCAGCTACACTTTCAAGGCACCCTCCCCCACTACTGACTTGGTCACCTAGGTAATGGAAGCTATCAACTATGTCTAGTTTTTCTCCCTGGAATGTGGCAGAAGTTGTTCTCTGTATATTTTCAGTGTTTATTGCTCATGAGCATCTGCCACGTACAAAAACTATCTTCCCAGTTAGCCTTCCTTTGATATTGCTGCACCTCTTAGGTGTCTATAGCTTACACTGAGTACATCTTATGGAGTTTCTACCTACGCCTTTTCTACAGATTGAGCAGGGCCAACTACCTGAAGGGGTTTGTGGTTTGTCTACCTTCTTACTTATTAGGACTTTGGTTTTAGCTAGGTTGACTCTAAGGCCCTACGATTCTAATCCTTGCTTTCACACCTGAAACTTTTCCTCTAGTTCTGATAGTGACTCAGCAATTAGAGCAAGGTCATTAGCATAGAGGAGCTCCCAGCATAGAGGAGCACCTTTTTTGGGGTCTTAAAGCTACCAATGCTTTCATGTGAAGAGGTCTTTGCAATTATTCAAGTATGTCACTTGGAAGTGTAGGTACTTGTCTCCATTTTGGATAGGAAAAACACGAGATTCACTGGACTGAATGGAATTTGAAAATAAATACACCAATTACAAGAGGCAGCTTATAAGAATACTTTGATTGTTATTTCCCTTGAATTAGCCCTGGGTTTTTGCAAGAAATTGTGTTTGCCATAGATTATTTTCTTAATTATCTTATGCAAGAAAACTCGTGCATGCCCATATTCATAAATATATACATATATGTACAAATACATACACACATAGACATACATACATATATATATATATATATATATATATATA
>NC_069001.1:19400692-19402484 GCF_001194135.2 Octopus bimaculoides | reverse complement strand
TATATATATATATATATATATATATATATATACACACACACACACCCATATATCATTTGTAAAAGACAAATCTGAAAGCTGCACACTCTGAGATGTAGAGAAGTATATTTAAAAAATGGGGAAGGGCGGTTTATGGGATTACCTTAGGTTTCCCTTCAATAAATGGTTTAGCTTTATGTCATACCGTCATAACAGCAGTGTTTTACATTGTTTTCTAGGAATTTGAAAACTTATGGCCTGAATTGGACATTGTCTGTGATGGTGGTAGATTGGGAAGTACTGTCGAGTCACGTCAAGGTTCAACAGTAGTTGACCTCAGTGTCAAAAATTGTTTCAAGATATTACGTGACGGAAGGTAAGAAGTAATACCATTATATGAAGTATTTTTTAGCTTATGTTTTTCTTTCTTTACTTTGGGGTAGTTTTTCTTTGCTAAATTGTGGCTTTGGGTTCAGTCCCACTGCGCAACATCTTAGACAATTGCCTTTTAAGATATAATCTAAGTTTAACCAAAGAATTATGAGAAAAATTTAGAAGAGAAATCTATGTGGAAGCTTGTCTGAAAGATTGTTCCTGTTCTTATGTGGTAGACTTTATTTATTACCTGGAACTGAATTTTCAGTCTTTGATAATTTACTCCCTACCTTCACCAGGGTCACACCACCTGGAAAAGATCACCTTTATTTAATGCACACACACACAGAGGAAAATAAGTCCCTTTCATATGAGAAGTATGAAAAGAATAAAGTTGAAAAGGCACTTGGAGTTCTTCAGACTTCAAATGCCTTTTCAACTTCATTTCTTTATAAACTCACATTCTCAGTACCACCCTCTCTTCACAGTTGCCTATAAAAGCACTATTGTCATTTTGTTGTTAAGTAATTGTTGTTTTTGTTGTCTTCTTGCTCAGTTCTAATTGAGCATACCTGAAATCAAAGGTGGTTTACATCATCCAATGTATCCTTTCTGTTTTGAAGAAGGTGAAATGTGATTTGAGGACATTTGGTTGCTATTCCTAGCAAACTGAATCTGGCTTTCTTATTGGTATGATGTGAATTCGTTATTTTGGTTGTAGGGTTAATGTGCTGAATTATTGATCATGTGATCTGAGTTGAAACATTACGCACTGAAACCATTGTGTTGTGGGCCTCTAAACAAGACAACCAAAGCTGACAGAACAGAGAAAAGCAAGTTCCATTCACACTTCCTACTTGCAAGGAGTTAGTAACAGAAGATATTCCCTGCTATAATATCTGCTCCAACAAGAAACGTCATTCCACTAAGGGATGGTAGAAAATAATGGAGTAAAACAGTTAAAAATAAACTTAGTACTTTTGGGAAAAATCTTAGTATTCATTCTCCGAGTAAAAAGGCATGTTATTGAAACAAGCATTATGAGTATGGAAGAGAGATTTTGTGAGATGCTGGGAAGCTATTTGTTAAACTGCTGTCATATGAGCCATGAGAGGAGAGATTTTATATGCTGGTATGTATATTGCTATTGTTGCATAACTCCAGATTAGTCTTGATTGAGCTGACACAGGGGTCAAATGAAAAGGATAAGAAATGGTTATGTTGAATTACATCATTTTAGCCATTCAACAAAAGATGATAAACTAAGTATTATGATTGATGTGATCGACTTTAAATGCTGTCTCTGCATGTCTTCAGTCTAATAACTGAAACAAATGAAAAGTATATATGTAGTTGAACATCTGTGTGTTTAGTATGTATATATTTGTGTGTGTATGTGTGTGTATATATATATATATATATATATATATATATATAT
>NC_069001.1:19392711-19398934 GCF_001194135.2 Octopus bimaculoides | reverse complement strand
AAAGCACTAATAAATAATTCCAAAATTCAGGCTACTTTTTTCTTAATATATAAAATCTGTACACCATTTCAAACAATCTATACTTATCATCATCATCATCATCATTTAACGTATGCTTTCCATGCTAGCACGGGTTGGACGATTTGACTAGGGACTGGCGAACCAGATGGCTACACCAGACTCCAATCTGATCTGGCAGAGTTTCTACAGCTGGATGCCCTTCCTAACACCAACCACTCCGAGAGTGTTGTGGGTGCTTTTTACGTGCCACCGGCAAAGTTGGTCGTATTTGCTATTGACTGAGCAGGAGTTGGAAGTGGGAGGCTATTTTGGGGTAGGAGAATAAATGTGAGGTGAGATATGTTTCTGTATGTGTTAATGTGTGTGAAGGATGTGGAGAAGTAGGTTTGTGTGTGTGTGTGTGTGTGTGTGTGTGCGTGTGCACACATGGTCTTCTGTGGGTTGTTTGTGCATGATTTATATGTATGTGTCTGTGTATGCAGAAATGTGTGTTGTATTGTGTATTAGTGTGTCCCTGTATGTGTGCATAAACATGCACACACATGCTTGTCATAGTGTCATAAACCAGTTCAAAGAAGGCTTTTATTCAAACTTTGTTTCTGCTCACGCAAGATTAGAATCCATTAATCACTGCTGTCCAATGATTAAGACACATTTTATATTAAGTAAAGACCATATCCATCTATCAACGTCTTTTGACATTATGCCACATTTTCGTACTCAGTATGAAATAAGATATCTATATTTTTATCTATTATTTACTATTGTAGAAAGGAATTAATGATAGGATATTATAATTCATAATAGTCTTCCCTGCTGAGTGAAAAGTTAGTCATGAGGCATTCAAAACGTATAGTCCTTTAGATAAAAAGGGGTTTTAATAATTCATTCTGATCTCAGTTTTTTCGTCTCTTTTTGTCCTTGAATAGTTGGTGTTGTGTTACCCATATTATCCTCGTTCAGGTATTCTTCGCAAGTTTAGTTACCCATATTATTCTCACTCAGGCGCTCTTTGCCAGTTGCTAATCTGCTCAGGTTTTCAGGTGCTGGACTGTGAGCTCTGTTTCTTTGTTGATACATTGCTTCTATTGGTGTACTGTTGGGGTTGGTTCCTTGTTGATTTATTATTTGTGGATTTTGTTGTTCTGTATCAAACTCTGTTTGTGTAGTTAGCCCTGGTTTTGTTTGTGTGTTATCTTTGCTACCTTGATTGAAAGATTGTCCTGCTGAAGTGAGATTGTGCATTGACACTGTATCTATCTGTCCATTTCCAAACTGTACGTGTGCAAAGTAGGGAGAAATCGTCTCCAAAAATTTAACGTATTCTACAAGTGGATCCCCCTTATTTCTGAGATGTCGATGATGCAATATTGTGCTTCCGATATTCTGGCGGAATTCGAGTAGAATGGTTTCCACTATTGATGATCTTGAAAATTTAAACATTCACTCATGAGGAGTTGTGTTGGTAGCTGTACAGAGGAGTCCTCTCATAGCTGGTAGTGCCATGAGAAGGACTGTCAACCATTGTCTTTTATCTAGATTTATGGTCTTCTTGAGGGTACTGTTGGTCCTTTCACATTAGCCATTGCCTTGAGGTCGATGGGGAGATGTTCTAGTTTTTATTGTCCTGTTAGCATGAAGGAAGTTCTGGAGCTTCTTATTATCAAATTGGATTCCTCTATCAGACTGGATACAACTTGGTGATCCAAACAATGAAAAGAGGTTGAGCAGGTGGGAAATTATTGTTTCGGCACTCATGTCTTTGCAGGGGTATGCTAATGGGTACCTTGAGTACTCATTGACTATTACCAATAAGTAATGGTATTGTGTGGTTGATGGCAAGGGATCAACAAAGTCAATGGAGAGGTGCTCCCAAGGTTTCAATGCCTGTATTATTGACCCATAAGTGGTTTGTGGAAGCGGGGTTTGAGCTTGTTGCATGTAGAGCAAGTGAGTGTCATTTCACAGATTTCATTGAGGGAGAATGGCAGGTTTCATACTTTACAGTAGTGACCCAGGTGGGTCACTCCTGGGTGGCACAGTTGTTTGTGAAGGGTTATTAGTGTTGTTGTGTCTCTTGTTGCTGCACATCTTGATAGCACATCTGCTGCTTTGTTTTGAATTCCTGGTCTATAGGAGATTGTGTAATTTATGTCTGAGAGTGCCAACGTATAAGTTTTTCATTTTTGATTTTTGATGTCCCTTGCTTATTGAAGATCATCAACACCAAGCGTTGATTGGTGATGATGTTGCAGTATGGGGAAACGTATCAGGTGGCACCATTTGCGGCAACATTCTACGATTGTGCAGGCTTCTCTCTCAATGATAGATTGGTGGTTTTCTGTTTTTTGATGAGACCTTGAATAGAAGGCCACTGGCCTTCCTTG
Organism: Octopus bimaculoides; assembly: GCF_001194135.2. Taxonomy (NCBI): domain Eukaryota; kingdom Metazoa; phylum Mollusca; class Cephalopoda; order Octopoda; family Octopodidae; genus Octopus; species Octopus bimaculoides. Next base: position 19,396,526 of record NC_069001.1, on the reverse strand, counting down.
TGATAGTCTCACTCCCAAGGTTAGGTCAGAAGCATCTGTTTCGATGGTAAGCGGTATTCCAAGTTGTGGAACAGCAAGTATGGCATTTACCAGTGCAGTCTTTAGCGATGCGATTGCTGTTTTTGCTTCTTCTAGCAGTCCTGCTTTGTTGATATTCTCTCTGGCTCTTGTAAGTTGAATGGTAAGTCTGGAGCACTTAGGTATCCACTTTGCATAATATGCAAAAATGTCTATTATACGATTTAGTTCTCTCAATGTTCTTGGTTCTAGCATATCCAGTAGAGCTTGATACATTTTAGAGTCAGGTTTTGTTGTTGAATTTCCAAGGAAGCTGATTTGCTTCTGAGAGAATTGACTCTTGTTCTTATCGATGGTCATACCAGATATTTCAGCTGCTTGGATAAATCTCCTGAGAATGTTCATGATGATCTTTGTCAGCTATGATGATGTCATCTAGATAGGCATGACCTGCTGGAAAATTGCTGTGGCGTTGGTACCAAATGGGAGGCGTTTAAACTCGTACAGTTTCCCCCTGTTTCGGATGTTGTCAGTTTATAGCCTTCAGGTAGGAGTTCCACCTGGTGATAAGCATTTGTCATATCTTATGTTGCTGAAAATCTTGTTTGCTGCTATTTCATTTAGAAAATCATCAATCCGGGGGATAGGGTAGGCATCCAGCTGTGTGTAGACATTTATAGTATTTGAGTAGTCAATCACCATTCTTTTCTTCCTTCCAATGGAAGATGTCACAAAGCATTAAGCTCGCCAGGAACTATGGCTTTCCTGAATTATGTCCTCTGAAAGTAACCTGTCTATTTTGTGCTTAATAAACTCTGCATTTCTAGGACTGCATCTTGAAGTTGTTGAAATTGGTTTGAGCTTAGAGATCTTTATATGTCAGGAAGTAGTTCAAATGTGGTGCATTTTAGGCTTGACATGGACATGCAGAATGACACAGGTTTGGGTGTGCCCTTGAAGTCAATTGTAACTGCCAAGTATTGACTGAGGATATCAATTCCAATGATGACTGGAGCTACAAGGTAGTTGACCTCAAGGAAATTAATGTTATATGCGTTATTTCCCAGTTGTAATTTGCTGCTGAATTTGGCTTTAATCTTCAGTGCTGTGTTGTTGGCCAAGTTAACTTTTTCTGGGCAGGTATGATCGTATTGTAATCCCCAAACTGCAAGATTTGCTTCTATAAATGTCCTGTCAGAAACTGTGTCAAGAAGGGCTTGTGTATTGTTGTCCTTAATTTTAATGGGTACCAGCTGTCCTGTACCGTTTGTTACTGCTAAAATGATGGATGATAAGGTTCCATCACTGTTTTCCTCTGAGTCGCTCTCTGGCTCTGTGATAGCTGCTGTTTTAGGGAAGTTTTATTTGTTTCTTGGTGGCTTTTTTGAGAGGAAGACTTTCTCCCAGTGGCCTTTCTTCTGACACCTTTTGCGAGTGGAGTTTCTCACCGGGCATTGATTTTTTTTATGGATGTCTCCACTGCGCCAAAAGTATGCTGATTTAGCAGCTGCAAGATGGGGTGGTTGATTGATACCAGCTGAGCCTTGGGATAGGTTACGAGTGTCTTCAATGGCTACCTCCATGGTTTGAGCAAGTTTATAGAGTGTTTCTAAGCAATCGTCTGATGACTCGAGAAGCCCTTGTCTGATTGATAGTGATTGAAGCCCAGCCACAAAGTGTGCTGTTAGGGCTTGGATTTTACACTTCTTGGCTAGTGCCTGAAGGTTTGACATAATTCTTCGGTAGACTCATTTTCTTTTGTTTTTGAGTTTGTAGCTTATGGCACATCATTATGTTTGAACCTTTCTTTATGAACTTTAAGTCAGGCGTTCTGTTCCTGCCTCGAAGGTTTTGGATTCTTTGAAGATGAGGTAGGTCCTTGCCCCACAGAGGACTAAGAGTACCTCTAGTTTAAATTCATCTGGAACTTTTGCTTTTGCTATGTAGATGTGTAGCATCTATTTCCAGTAAATATAATCTTCCTCAGTTGGGTTGTTTGGTAAGGTCCTCTCGAACACTTTGGTATCCATTTAGAATGAAGTTTGAATAAAATTTGTCATAAACCAGTTCAAAGAAGGCTTTTATTCAGACTTTATTTCTGCTTGCCATCTAATCCATTAATCACTGCTGTCCAACAATTAAGACTTGTTTTATTTTAAGTAAGGACAGTATTCATCTATCAACATCATTTGACACTATGCTGCATTTTCATACCCAATACAAAATAAGATATCTATATTTTTATCTATTATTTACTATTGTAGAAAGGAATTAATGATAGGATATTATAATTCATAACACATGGTAAGAAGAATTGCGTGAAGAAGGAAAGAGAAAATATCTATTGTATAGTTTTATTCTATTTATTGTATTGGAAACTGTAATAATTGTTACTCTGAATATCAGGTTTATGATGGCAATGAATGTTGGTTCAAGGTATATATGCGGCTTTGACTCGCATCAACCTTCACTAGGTCCAAAAATTGGAAATATGAAACTCAGAGTAATAATTAGTGGAGCTTCCTGCTTACAAATAAATATATACACACACACACATAAAATATTTCTTTCTTATTATTTCAGTGCCTACAAGAATACAATTTCTATGCTAAAAAGCAAATATCAGTTGAAAGAAATTAGCTAACAGTTTATTCTCTTGCTAAAAAGGATTTAATGAAAAGAAAGGGATCAATTTTATGCTGGAATTAATGAAAATGAAGAGAAAAGGGTAAAGATATTGAGTGTTTTAATGAATTATTTTTATATTTGATTTCATTTATGTATTTGTTTTGCAAGATTTCTGATGTGAACTCATGTGTTGAAACAGATATTGTTATATTTCAGGATGTTATTCTTCCATTCATGTTTTCTGTTGAAGCTTGGTCTGTCTACAACTGTGTGTGTGGCATCTGTAATCTAACTGTCATGTCTGTTGATAATATCTTAACATCTGTGTTATTAACTGAGCTTTTATGTTCTAATTGAGCATGTTGGTAGACACTGATGATATTTTATCCCCCTTGAGCTCCTAATCAGTGTCCCTTATCCACTTCCCTATACTACATGCTATCTCCCCAATGTATGTTGTCTTATTTGTGCACTGTCCCTCAGTACACCGAATGCTACAGACTACATTTCTAATTCTACACTTAGCCTGGAAATGTAGTCGATAACATATGGTGTACTGAGGAATGGTGCAGAAACATGACAACGTACATTGAGGAGACAGCATGTAGCATAGAGGAGTGGAGAGGGGGATACTGGTGGGAGCTCAAAGAGGAGAAAAGCTCATCAGTGCTCTACTAACTTGCTCAATTAGAACAGAGGCTTGGTTAAATACATAGATGTTAAGATATTATCAACAGACCGAGCCTCAAAGGAAAACATGAATGAAACAGTAACGCCCTCCACCACACTATGCAACATGACAACCAAAGACAGAATGAGAAAAAGAAAGAAAAAAAAAAGAGACGGATACAAGCAGTATAATACATAAACTCATACACATGCAAGGCACACATACACACACTTAAGGTGGAATAAGAAAAAATAGATATGTAAGTAAATAAATAAATAAAAAAAGCTAAATAAAACATGGGTATACACAGCATAGTAAGCAAACCCATATACACATAGACGCAACACACATACTAAACACTAGACACTGCGCGTGTACACACACACACACACACACACACACAGATACAGACAAAAACAAGTGGAATTGGAGACATGTTGACAAAAGACCCTCCACTGTCTTGCTGACAACAAATCCAACACCACCTAACACTGCACCA
>NC_069001.1:19388848-19391527 GCF_001194135.2 Octopus bimaculoides | reverse complement strand
CCTGTTTCTACACAAAGTTCATATAGCAGTCTGTTGTTTCCATTTGTGTGTTGGTGACATGTGTGGTGATATGTCCTGACCAAGATGTGCATTTAAATTTCCAAGCACCAGCATTAAGATTGAACTTAGGCACAGCATTCACTGTTTCAGTTAATGCTTCATAATGTTCTGCTCCCTCACTACCTTCAGTTGGTGCAATATCACTATGGTTTTAGGATTACCACTGAATACTGTGACAAGGATCCTGTTGTTCACAGGTCTTATTTCAGCTAGAGTACCCTCCACTGTCTTGCTGACAACAAATCCAACACCACCTAACACTGCACCATTAGATGATCTCCATGCTGATGTTGTGGTGAGTAGACATCCATCTGTGTGTTGTCTTAAGTTAAACTCAAGTTAAACCTTTTGAAATTTTCAGCTAGTTCGATTCATTTTTCTTCCTTTCTGAGTGTTCTTAAATTATGAGTTGCTATTAGAGAAAATTGCTCGTAGTTAAGCTGCTTCAAAATACTCCATAAAAATTTGATTATATTGAGATCTGGTGATTGTACTGTTCAGTAGTGATATGGGATGATATTGAGAATGTGAGGTGGGTGACATAGGGAGGTGGTCCTAAGAAGAGGAGAAAATGGTAGCATAAAGGTGTGGGGATGAAATATGTGCATATAATTATAGTTACAACAGTAGAGATAGTGTTGTCATTAGAAGAGTAATGAGAGGATGGCTGTTGAGAAGATGGCCTGAATGTGGGAGCAATAAACAAAACAAAATGCTTTTAGGATTTCATTTTTGCTGGGGTGAACAGGTCTTCTCAAGCACAGCAAATTGCCAGTGATCTTGGTCCTTTGTCATCTCTTTTGTGAGGCTCAACATCATGAGGTTGGTTTCAATCACTTTGTCCAATGTTTTCCTGGGTCTCTCTCTTCCATAGATCCCACCCACATTAGTGATCAGTACTTCTTTATGCAGCTGTCCTCATTGACTTCAAGTACTCATTTTATGTCTTGGATTTGTTCTTTCTGTTTCTTTTTCTGAACTGCTAAGTTACAGGAATGCAAGGAAACCAATACTGGTTGTTGTCAAATGGTAAGAAACATGCAGAGATGCATGCACATGCACACATTTATATGCACACATATATACGTGTGTGTGTGTGTGCATGCATGTATTCTGTGAGACTGAGTTGGATCTGATTCAGGTGTTTCATAATAAAGCATATTTTGTTATAAATCAAACTTATTAGTTCAAGAATAATCAAGAAAAAGATTAAGCCTTGGCTCTGTTACCCTTGTTCTGTTATTAAATCATACTTTCTACAAATACTAACATCATTTATTTTTATATAAAAATATTATAAACTAGCAGAAATACCCGGCGTTGCCCGGGTTAAAGAGAATAATGAAATCTAAAAACGCCGTCTAGACTACGCATCATCTTTATATATAGAGATGTATATACACACACGCACCCAAACACACGTATATATATGTATATCAATATAAATATATGAACGTCAATGAAGTTTCGTAAAAGAAGGTGATCATGTACATACTTTCTTGCTATTGTGATTATAACACCTCGTTGTAAACAATGTTCCTTGTTTTCCCTTGTGGAGCATATACAAATAGGTTTTTTTTGCTGCCCACTCTTGAGCAGCCAACATACAGTTGTCCATGTGAGAAGCAGGGCTCTTCCAAGAGAAGACCAGCTACAGACAGTGTTTGACCCTGAGATTTGTTTATGGACATGGCAAAAGTCACACGAAGGGGGAATTGTAGTCTTCATCATCATCAACATCATCGTTTAACGTCCGCTTTCCATGCTAGCATGGGTTGGACGATTTGACTGAGGACTGGTGAAACCGGATGGCAACACCAGGCTCCAATCTGATTTGGCATGAGTTTCTACAGCTGGATGCCCTTCCTAACGCCAACCACTCAGAGAGTCAGGCGGTACTGGCAACGGCCACGCTCAAAATGGTGTATTTTAGGTGCAGACGTGTTTGTGTGGTAAGAAACTTTCTTCCCAACCACATGGTTCTAGGTTCAGTTTCATTGGGCAAGTGTTTCTTACTATAGCCTCTGGCCAACAAGAGCCTTGTGATTGGATTTGGGAGGTGGAAACTGAAAAAAGCCTGTAATGTGTGTGTCTCTGTTTCTTCCAAACATTGCTTGACAACTAGTGTTGGTATGTTTACATCTCCATAACCTAGTGGTTCGGCAAAAGAGACCAAAATAATAAGTACAAGGCTTAAAATAAAGTTCTGGCATTGATTAATTTGACTAAAGATTAAAAAAAATTCTCAAAGGCGGTGCTCTAGCATAGCCACAGTCTAATAGCTGAAACAAGTAAAAGGTATATATATTGCATGGAAATATTGCAGGCAAGAGAAATAATATTCTTAAGATTATAAACCTGGGAAAGTACAGGACAAGTTATTACATCTGGTAAAGTACAGAACAAAAATATTTTTACTTAAAATATCGCAGCTAAGGATAATTTCAAATAAAATATTTAGATTTAGAAAATATGAGCTTTTATTAAAACTAAGAATTTTATTACAAGTTATTACTTTTATTTATTTGTTATTACTTGTTACTTCTATTAAAAATTTAAAATAACTCAGAATATTTTTTGTACTTTAAAAAAAAACATTTTAAAAAATATTAATTAATA
>NC_069001.1:19375576-19384823 GCF_001194135.2 Octopus bimaculoides | reverse complement strand
TGTATATATATGTGTGTGTGTGTGTGTGTATATATATATATATATATATATATATATCGTCATCTTTTAATGTCCATCATCCTTGCTGGTCCTAAGACTGCATCATGCTTCAGTGTCAGCTTTGGCATGGTTTCTACTGCTGGATACCCTTCCTAACACCATCCACTTTACAGAGTGTACTGGGTGTTTTTTTCCTGTTTTTGTGACACTTGCACGAGTTCAAGTAACTTGCAAGACAAAGAAACAGCCCCACTACCACCACCACCACTGAGTGGGATTGTAGAGTGGGATTGTAGATTGACTCATATCTGCACTACTGAAGGCTTCATAGATGCAAAAAGCATGTTTCATCATCTGAACAATCAGGCAAGCTTTTTGCATTTGAGAAACTTTTAGTAATACACATCTAAGTCAAACTGTTTTTCATTTTTATTCTTTTATTTGTTTCAGTCATTTGACTTCAGCCATGCTGGAGCACCACCTTTACTCAAACAAATCAACCCCAGGACTTATTCTTTGTTAGCCTAGTACTTATTATATTGGTCTCTTTTGCTGAACTGCTAAGTTACGGGAACATGAACACACCAACAGCAGTTGTCAAATGATGGTAGGAGGGGAGACAAACACAGACACACAAACATATACATATATATACACATATACAACAGGCTTCTTTCAGTTTCTGTCCACCAAATTCACTCACAAGGCACAAGGCTATAGTAGAAGACACTTGCCCAAGGTGCCACGCAGTGGGACTGAGCCCAGAACCATGTGGTTGGGAAGCATGCTTCTTACTATATAACCACTCTTGCACCTTTATATAAATATTAATATTCTTAATTGTACTACAGAATATATCACTAATTTGGCTAGTTTCTTGCTTTCTATCCAGAAAGATGTTGTATATAAACAAAATATTTACATCTGTCTATATATTTGGTATTGGCTAAAAATTTCTAGATATATTTGTACAATACTGAATGGTAAGGCTGAGAGCTTCACAAGGCATTGTTGTCTGTTTTTGCATGGATTCTACAGCTGGATGTCCTTCCTAGTGCCAACCGCTTTACAGAGTATACTGGGTGCTTTTTACATGGTACCAGCTCCAGTGCTTTGTATGTGATATCATCACCAGTACTTTTTACGTTGCACTAGCACTGGTGCTCTTTACACAGCATCTGCACTGATAGGGTCACCAAGTAACTTGCAAGACAAAATGCTCAGGTAGGAGTGAAGAGTAGTATTGAGGCAGGGTGGCTTTGTGCCAGTTGATTAGAGATTAATGGTATAGTTCTAGGTAAATTCTACTACAGTAAATTTCACTATAGGTAACATGAATACACTTTAGATCACATTTTATTCACACATTAAGACAAAAATGATGGCGAGTACATAAAAATAAAGTTATGAAAAAAAGTTTAATATATTTGAAGAAAATTCTTTTATGACAAATTGCATGCAATATTTCTTAAAAATTGCTGAGTGTTTTCAGATTGATAATTCTCAGTTAGCTTCTTTAGTTGAGCATCATTCATTTGAGCGGTCTTTTTTTTTTTTATTGTCGAGTCCCTACTTCAAATGTGTACAATTTTTGTCTGGCTTAAACCTTCTTCAGTCTTAAGGGCATTGCAAAGTTTCCACAAATTTGGATGTGTGGATGTTATCGATGACTGCAAAGCATTGTGGAACCCTTCTACCGAATTATTTGATCTTAGCAAGTCATTTAAAACGCAGTTGCATATATTCCAGAGTTGGATAGGAAACTGGGGTTTCTCTTCGCTGATGAAGACTGTGTCCCAATGTATGAATTCTCAAAATAAGTGATAAACTCAGAAGAGATGCTTTCATCATCAGACAAATCTTCAGATCCATTGCACTGAGCAATCCCTTTCTTTACACTGTATGGATAGTGGGAATTGAAGTTGAGGTTTTGTCCAGTGAAGGTCAGCTTGTGGTATATGGATGTCCTGGCTCCATACTTGGTGCATGAGGAATTATGTACATTATTTATATTATTTACATTTGATGGATATTTGTTCTCATCTTGTTTATTGTTAACACAACATTTCAGCTGATATACCCTCCAGCCTCCATCAGATGTCTTGGGGAAATTTTGAACCTCGGTTCTCATTCTTAAGGTATTTTTCGATGTTGTTGTTGTTATTATTATTATTATTATTCTCGGAATCTTGGGGTTAGTAGCCCGTGCTCTTAACCACTATGCCATATGCCTGTGGACAATTATGGAGTGAATTTTAGGGTTTATAAATCTAATATTTTCCTATCCTTCCTTAATACTGGTTCTCATATGCTATTCATATCTGCACTCAGTCTGCTTAAGAGGTTGTTGTGTCCTAGCATATGTGCTGTTTCTTTTAGTTTTCATATTTTCCAGTTGTGTTCTCTCTCTATTATTTTAACTTCATCCCACATGGGGAGGTGATCTCCCTTTTTCCATACATGATCAGCTATACCCGATTTATCAATATCTCCTCATGTCACAGCTTTGCGATGTTCGTTTACCCTTATTTTGAGGGGGCAGCATGTTTCACCTACCACAGCTGCATGGGATGAAGTACACGCAGTCTTTGGTCATATTCTCTTCTATTGGTGGTTTTACTTGAAGGAGATATTTGCGAAGTGTTTTATTACTCTTGAGTACTGTCCTGATGTCATATGGGCCGCATATCTTTTGTATCTTTTCGGAGAGGCCTTTCACATAGGATAGACAGACTGTAGAGAGTTTATTGGTTTCATCCTCTCTTTTCTTCATAATTGGAGTGGATAGTATGTTTTTGGGGTAGTTGTTTCTTAATAGGTTCTTACTGAGCTTGATCATTTCTTCGTGGTGTGTATCACAATCGCTACTGATATTCTTTGCACAATGTTTTAGTCACTGAGCAATCCCTCTCTTTACACTGTATGGATGGTGGATATTGAAGATGAGGTATTGTCCAGTGAAGGTTGGTTTGCAGTATACGGATGTCCTGACTCCCTACTTGGTGCATGTTATTAATACGTCCAGGAATGCTAGCTGATTGTCTTTTTCCTTTTCCATTATGAACTGTATGGATGGCTTTATTGAGTTCACGTGATCTAACAGCACTTGGACATCTTCCTGGTGGGGCCAGAGTATAAAGGTGTCATCAACATATCGCAACCATAGGGTTGGTTTTAGTGGTGTTACTCCTAAAGCCAAATTCTCAAAGTATTCCATGTATATATTGGCTATTATCGGTGATAATGGTGAACCCATAGCTAAAGCCTCTTCTTGTCAATATATATCAGTGTCGTTACTGAAGTAGGTAGTTTCTACACAGAAGGTCAACATTTCCATCAAGTTTCTTATTGGTATACTAGTGCGTTCTTTTAGATGGGTGTCTGTCACTAGTTTTTCTTGAATCACTGATAGTGCTTCACCAGTTGGGACTTTGGTGAACAAACTTATCACATCTAGACTCATCATCTGGTTGGATTCAATTGGGGTATCCTTGATCAATTCTGTGAAGTGGGTGGAATTCTTCACGTATGATGTTCACTTTCCTGCTAAAGGACTGATTATATCCACAAGGAAGCAGCTCAGTGGATGACATGCTGAACCTCTACAGCTCACTATAGGTCTTAATGGAATACCATCCTAGTGAATCTTAAGGAGACCATATATGTGTAGTAGTTTACTGTAGTGTTGAGTCAGTTCTCTGTACTTCGTTGGTGTACAGTGATCCTTATTCTTGATCAAGATCTGTGACAACTTCCTCTCTGTTTTCAGAGTTGGATCTTTCTTTACTTTTCTGTAACTACCATCACTTATGAGACTTGCCAATTTTTCAGAGTAGTCAGACTTGTTCATCACCACTGTAGCATTTCCCTTGTCTGCTGGAAGTATTATGATAGAATTGTCACTCTGTAGTTTTTTGATAGCGAACTTTTCTTCCTTAGTGATGTTTGGTTTGGGAAATTTTGCTTTTTCTAGTACCTGTCTCACTTTCCACCTTAGTTCATCTCCCTGAGCTTTTGGTATCTTTATGGCTATCTCTTCAATAGAGGCTATTATGTCCAAGTATGCAATGCGCTTGATGGTTGTCGCAAAGTTGAGACCTTTGTTCAGTACTGCTTCTTCGGAGCTTTCTAGATGTCAGCTACTTACATTAATTACTGCTTTAACAGGTGGGTGATGGACTACAGTCTTTATTCTCTGACTTTTGAGTTTCATAAACTTCTTAATCTGGTGTGTCTTCACCATTTCAAATTCTTTCATGTACGACTTTTCTAGATCTTGTTGGATTCTCCTTCTATCATCATCTCTGATTATTTTCCTAAGTAATGAAGATAACCTCTCTTTGATTTCATTATTTAGTTGATGTTTTTTCTAACAGTTGTAATGGATCCTCTCACAGACGAGGGCATGTCCTGCCCTTTCCGCTGCTCTTCTATGAATCCACTGGTGTCATTATATTCAAGCCAGGTGGTATTAGCTTTGAGTCTCTACATCTACACAAGAAAGTTAGATGGTTTGAAAGACGAGTTAGTTTTTGATGGAGTTTCTCTATATGTCTCCATTGAAGTCTAATGTTGGCTCCATACCGATAAGATAATACAGTTCTATATTTAAGAGGTGAGGAATTATGTACATTATTTACATTTGACAGATATTTGTCCTCATCTTGTTTGCTGTTAACACGTTTCGGCTGCTATACCCTCCAGCCTTCATCAAGTGTCTTGGGGATATTTCGAACCGGGGTTCTCATTCTTAAGGTATTTTTCAATGTTATTGTTGTTGTTGTTGTTGTATGAAGAAAAGAGAGGATGAAACCAATAAACACTCCACAGTCTGTCTACCCTATGTGAAAGGCCTCTCCGAAAAGATACAAAAGATATGTGGCCCATATGACATCAGGACAGTATTCAAGAGTAATACAACACTTCACAAATATCTCTTTCAAGTAAAACCAATGGAAGAGAATATGACCAAAGATTGTGTGTACTCCATCCCATGCAGCTGTGGTAGGTTATACAAGAGCGAAACATGCTGCCCTTCAAAATAAGGGTAGACAAATATCGCAAAGCTGTGACACGAGGAGATATCGATAAATCGGGTATAGCTGATCATGTATGGAAAAATGGAGACCACCTCTCCATGTGGGATGAAGTTAAAATAATAGAGAGAGAACACCACTGGAAAATACGAAAACTAAAAGAAGCAGTAGATATGCTAGGACACAACAACCTCCTAAGCCGACTGAGTGCAGATATGAATAGCATATGGGAACTGGTATTAAAGAAGGATAGGAAAATATTAGATTTATACACCCTAAAATTCACTCCATAATTGCCCATGGGCATATGGTGTAGTGGTTAAGAGCACGATTCTAAGCAGTGACCTGAATAATAATAATAATAATAATAACATCGAAAAATACCTTTGGAATGAGAACCGAGGTTCAAAATTTCCCCAAGACATCTGATGAAGGCTGGAGGGTATATCAGCTGAAATGTTGTGTTAACAATAAACAAGATGAGAACAAATATCCATCAAATGTAAATAATATAAATAATGTACATAATTCCTCATCTCTTAAATATAGAACTGAATGATTGTACTCCCTCATCAAGATTTTGTACAGCAGTACAAGATACTGTGAAGATACTGTGCCTATTCTCATTACTTCACATTTCATTGAATTAACTGCCTTTTGGGTATTAACATGTGCACTGCTTGCTGAGTGATTATGGGAGCCTGTTGAAAAAAATAACTTCTGGTATACTGGAGTTGAAAGTTGTATGTAGTCTAGCCTGGCAACCTTTGTAAAAACATTCACAACACCAATATATTTTTGTTTTGCTACTGTTAACTCCATTCTTTTTGTATACAGGATTTTCTTTGTCGCAAAACTTACGTTTGTTCTTCTCTGATGTTATAAATGTTGCCATGGTTGAGGGTTTCAAAGTTCAAAATTAAACTGAATAGAAAAAAAAATTAGCAGTACAGTGAAATTCAGTTAAAAAATGAGCAACAATGGCAGAAACCTATACTTTAACTAACAACTAATTAGCTGAGAAGTGTGTAAGAAGGACGTGTGTAATTAGTTTTCTATAGACCGTTTACTGTAGTTGAATTTACCTTAGTAGAATATACCACAGTGAATTTTACCTATAGTGAAATTTTCCAAGGGGAATTTAACTAAAAACTAATTAGTTAAGAAGTGTGTAACAAGGGTGTGTGTAACTAATTTTCTATAGACCATTATTTTCCTTGTGGAATTTATTATAGTGGAATTTACCTTAGTGGAATAAACCACAGTGAATTTTACTGTAGTCACGAATGGTATAGAGGGACAAGAATAGGTGTGTTACTGTGGAGTAGGTACATGGATACCCTAGCTGGAAAAGAAAGGAAGGTGAGTTAGAGAGTAAGATAAGATGGTGATGCAGCAGTTTGAACTGGGTGAGTGAGCAGGATAGAGGTAACTGTGGCAAGTGATGGATTGAAATATAAGAGAGGCTTGGGGTGGGGGTTGTAGTAGATATGTGAGGGCTTTGAGGGTGATAGTAGATAACCAAAATGTTTACATCAGGGGAGAGAAGGCACAGAAAGGAGGTGATTGGTAGAGACAGTAGGCAGAGGGAAGATAATGGGAAATGGAAGTGATTTGAGGTGGGACAAGTGAGAAAGAAGGTGGATATAGTATGTGCCTATTTCTGCTCTCAAGTGATAAAGAAGTGATGGGTGTTAGGGGATGATATAAGAGGAGAGATAGGTATGGGTCAAAACCCCTCACAAACAAGCATTACCAAGGTTTTAGGATATTGATTCTGCTGTGGTGGACGGGTGTTCTTGAATACAGCAATGTGCCAAATGTCTTTGTCCTTTGTCATTTCCTTCATAAGGTTCATTGTTTTGAAGTTGGCTTGCGATACTTCATCCCATGTCTTCTTGGGTTTCCCTGTTCCACAAATTTTATCCACTTTAAGTGATCAGCACTTCTTTATGCAAATATCTACATCCATAGGCATCACATAGCCAAACCAGTGCAGTCTTCTCTCTTGCACACTGCATCTAATTCCTCTTATGCCTAACTTTTCTTTCAATACACTCATGCCCTGTTGCACATGTACATTGACATTGCACATCCAGCAGAACATACTAGCTTTATCCTTTACTAGTCTTCACATGTCCTCTGCCTTCAGGGCCTACATCTCACTACCATGTTGCATTGCTGTTTTTACACATGCATCATACAACCTTCCTTTCACCCAAAGAGAGAGACCTGTGGTTGCTAACAGAAGTAAAAGCTTCCTGAACTTTCTCCAACCTATTCTTATTCTAGTAATTATACTTTCTGTATATCCTTTTTTGCTGCTAATTAAGCCACCTAGGTCGCAAAAATTATCCACTACTTCTAGAGAGCCTCTGGGGGCATTTGAGAAAATCAATTTTCCATTTCTTTTTATGGCTGGATTCCAACCCAAGCTTCAGCAATACAGTTCACTTTCCACACCTCCAACCTCAAGGTCCTAGATACATTCCAGGCCAGTTACATCAAGATATCAATGTAAGTGTGATGATGTTTTCCTCTTTTTACATCACCATAAAGTGAGTTCCACAATACTAATTTGGATGTTTGTAGCGTAGGGTGGCACATGCAGTGACCAGATAATTGCAACTGTTTTGCCTTACGTGAAGTTTTCAGCAACATTCAATCTGGAACTATTCAAAGTAAACAGTTCAGCATCACTTGATTGATTGTACTCGGTTTTCTTGACATTTGGGTGTAGCTTTAGGGTTTTAGGGTTCGGGTTATGAGTATTTTTGCCAAATTTGGTGAAAATCGGCAAAAATACTCATAACCGTAACCCTAAAACCCTAAAGCGAAAACCAGTACAAACGCACGAACGATGTCATAAATACCAGTACCGCCGATAGTTGTTGTTGACAAACAACGGCACTAATTTTATTCAAGGGAAAAGATCCCATTACACCGCTAGAACGTGTTGTTTACATTCCACAGCAGTAATTGTTTTTACCCCAATAGAGGTCAGTGATTGGTTGAAATTACCGAAATAACTTTAAAAAGATAAAATTTTCTCAATAACACTAAGAGTAAAAGAAGTTTTATATGACACATTCTACCAGTGTCCCAAGTTTGAAAGTGTTTCGTTAAGAAAACAAGTGGCGCCCGCCAAATCAGAAAGATCCCTTTTTTTTTTATTTTGGTGTCCGAGTGTCGAAGTCGGGTTACTGGATCGTGTGAATTATCCGAGTCCGCACCCCACCTACTCCCGTCACAAAAATTGAGAAAACAAAAATAGTGTACTAGGTGTAAAATAATGTGTAGTAAACGAATATGAAGAAAAAACATTGCACCGACAAACGGGAAAGTGGTGAGTAGACTCGGAACACTCCCGATGTAAATTTCCCGAGTCGTCTCCCCCTCCTCCCGTTCTCCAGCGCGCATTTTTTTCGTATTCGTTTACATGTTGTTTTACACTGTTTTTTTTTGCTCGGGTCAAACACTGGAGGTTAACCAAAAAAATTACGATAAAATACACTATTTCTGAGATATTTTGGGTACAAAACAAACATCCCTAGAGTTTTAGTATTATTAAGCTATATAGTCGCAGCCGTTTAATATAATCGAGTATATTGTTATTAAACGGTTATTGTTATATCAAATTAAACTTGTGCTCAAGATATTATATCATCTGCTTAACGTTATCAGTTATTTATTGTTATTTAAAGAACTCTTATCCCCCCCACCCTGCTAACTGATCCCATTAATCGGCTTCGACTTCATTGAAGAAAAAACACCGCAACTAAGCCACCAAGGACAACTGACTCAGGTGAAATTTTTATTGTTGCACGAATTTTCTCCTTTAATATTTACTAAGCTAAATAATTAAATATGTATAACTTTTATTTCTTTAGTTTTATTATATTTTTACTCTTATTGGTTTTCTCTCGTCACTTTTACGTGTTTTTATATTGAAATATCCCCATAAATTGTTCCATCCCTTCTGTTTATCTTCTCCCTATATCACGTTCTTCACCTTTAATTCTGGGATTATAATCTCTTTTATAAACTTCTAGTCACTCTCTGTCAATATTTCAATCTCTTTAGTTGATTTCATGGATTATCTCGTTAAATATAAAAATATTGTCGACAAACATTAAAACCTACAAAACCACCACAGACAGAAGACAACTTCTCAACATTTACAGGTATTTATTATACAAACCAACCTCACT
>NC_069001.1:19374114-19375476 GCF_001194135.2 Octopus bimaculoides | reverse complement strand
TGAAATTGGTTGTGTAGTTCTGGAGGTTTAGGGATTCACACAGACACACAGACATACAGACATACATTCTCAATTTTATATATAGATAGATAAATGCAACACTAATCTAATCGAAGTTTTGGTTTAAACTAGTGTTAAACTTTATACTATTAACTTAGTGTAAAATAGGATATCAGCTAACATTAAATATCAAATGAATTTATATAAAAATACTTATTTTACCAATAAATGTGAGAAAAACATTTAACAATATATATATAAATATATATTCGAAACGTGGAGTAGATGGAGCAGGGACAACTGATGAAGGGTAATATTCTTTATGTTGCATGTCTTGTTTCTCTGATTTTTTTTTGTTGTTCGTAAAAAAAGTTCGTTTTTTTCTCTCACTCTTACTTCCTGTTTCTGTTGTGCCTGTAATTCAAAGGGCCAGCCTTGTCACACTGTGTCACGCTGAATATCCCCGAGAACTACGTTAAGGGTACATGTGTCTGTGGAGTGCACAGCCACTTGCTCGTTAATTCTATGAGTGTGTGTTTGTGTGTGAAAAGGTGATGTCAATTTTAAAACTTGCTGCTGCTCTGAGGTCTGCTTTGTTTTATCTCACTTAATCGAAAAGATATCTTCCTGGTTTTATTGACCTTAAGGACATATCTTGGCTACAGCTTGTCTATATTTCTTGCATGACCTGATTGCAAGTTTTGTCTACAAACTAATTAAGAAAAATGTTTGAGATAATAGAGTTGTTTGGTCTCTTTGCTTCTCACATAACTGTTATATTTCTAATTTCTCTATAAATTTGAATGTTATTTTTAAAAAATACTATTTATCCAATATGTTGGATTCATCATCATCAAAATTTTACCTCTTCTATTTATACCTGTTTAAAATTTTACCAGAACTTGGTGCATTTATACTATGATGTAATCTACTATGATGTAATACATCTATAAAGGTCTGCTGAAACAGCTGTTGTAAAATTGAAACTTCATTTGTGTTCTTTTTTTATACCTACAGCACACCTAGAATCAGCCCTGAGTCAGATCTACAGTTTTACTTGGATTTGGCACTTACACATCTACAGTATCCTGCTAATACATGATACCTTCATGGTTGTTTTACCTCACTGTGAACCCTATGTTATTGCACCTAGCCGTTTCCAGGCCATGCATCTTGATGTGCCTAGGTACTAATGAATCCTGTAACTAATCTATACATATTTATATATATCACTATCATCGTCATCACTTAATGTCCTCCTTCCATGCTGGTATGGGTTGGACAGTTTGACAGGAGCTGGCCAGGCAGGAGCCTGCACCAGACTTCTGTGTCTGTTTTGGTAGGGTTTTTTATGGCTGGATA
>NC_069001.1:19371551-19373883 GCF_001194135.2 Octopus bimaculoides | reverse complement strand
ATATATATATATATATATATATATATATATATATATATATATACACACACACACACACACACACACCTCCAAATGTTGCTATTTTGCCCTTGATTCAACATACCTATGATTAAAAGTATTCTAACAATAACCATCCCATCATTTATTTAGACATAAAGTGTTCCTCATTGGTTTCTAAAGTTGTACTTTATCCTCAGAATGAAGGTGTGATTTAAGGAAGATGTGGCTGTTATTTCTCTATAGTTTCAAAGTTTAGTGTCAGCTCAACCCTAGTGGAGCTGACCAATGGCTTTCTAGCCATGACCATCCCAATTTTTTCTGTACCACGGACTACATTGTCCAAGGTGTTCTTCCTTTTTTGTTTTTCATGTTAAGAGGGTTTGATTTAGAAGAAATTTGGCTGCTATTTCTACCACTTCAAGCATTTGCATAGATGATGGTTTGTGGATTCCATTTCCTAATATAGAAGTATCATTGTTCGCTATTTACTTACCTGCATCGTTTGTCCCATTTTGACTTTGAGATGAAGATACCTCAACCCTAACTGGTTTAGGAATATCATCATCATCATCACCATTTAATGTCTGCTTTCCATGCTAGCATGGGTTGGACCATTTGACTGAGGACTGGTGAACCAGGTGGCTACACCAGGCTCCAATCTGATCTGGCAGAGTTTCTACAGCTGGATGCCCTTACTAACACCAACCACTCCGAGAGTGTAGTGAGTGCTTTTACGTGCCACTGGCATGAGGGCCAGTCAGATGGTACTGGCAACGGCCATGCTCAAATGGTGTTTTTTATGTGCCACCTGCACAGGAGCCAGTCCAGTGGCACTGGCAATGACCTCGCTCGAATGTTTTTTCAAGTGCTACCGGCGCAAGTGCCAGTAAGGCAACACTGGTAACAACCACGCTCAAATGGTGCTATTTACGTGCCACCGGCATGGAAGCCAGACAGCTGCTATGGCAATGAACACGCTCGGACGGTGCTGTTAGTGCTCCACTGGCACAGGTGCCAGTCATTGAATTTGGTTCAATTACAGTTTCGATTTCACTTGCCAGCAGGTCTTCGCAAGCAGAGTTTAGTGTCCAATGAAGGAAAGGTTGTCATGGGTGCCAGTCGTCGAATTTGGTTTGATTTCGATTTTACTTGCCTCAACAGGTCTTCACAAGCAGAGTTTAGTGTCCAGTGATGGAAAGGTACGAATAAGTGGGCTGGCTACACTCCTGACAGAGGCTACGGATAATGGTCTCACTTTGCTTGCTGGGTCTTCTCAAGCACAGCATATTTCCAAAGGTCTTGGTCACTAGTCATTGCCTCGGTGAGGCCTAATGTTCGAAGGTCATGCTTCACCACCTCATCCCAGGTCTTCCTGAGTCTACCTCTTCCACAGGTTCCCTCAACCGTTAGGGTGTAGCAGTGACCCTCGTCATTAGAGTTCCTTATCAAGCTCTTTGCACCCTTAAATATACTGACTCAATAAGGATATAACTCTTGAGATTAGTGGGGTTTTTTTTGTTTTGTAGTTTTATCAGTTCATTGCAAAGCATTTACTTTACTCATAATGGAGTTTAAGGCAGAATTTTGAAATTGAAAATGCAAAGAAACAGGAATAGATATTGTAGTGCATCCTATCAAACACTAACAATCAGACACAAGATTATGCACACTGTAATTGATCTGTGAAGTAAATTGATTGGAATGAATGCAAATCTGGGAAAGAAAAGGTGTCATGTACTGAGTGTGGAAGATACCCTCTTAGCAAAGGAAACCTGAGACAGGCATTAGAAGAATTATCAAGGGAATATTTAAGAAAGTTGGATTTCACTATGTATGTGTCCATGTAAGGATAGAAAACAGATGTTGAAATGAGGATGAGGTGGAGTTCTAAAGGAAATGGAATTTCTTCTACATGGTTGATTTTCGTGTGAGGGGAGCATGGATCCTAATTCAAAACCTTAGGTATGAATTATAACCTTCAAAAGGAATGATCTGTATGATTTTCCTCAGAGACTGTCAGACAAATCACTAAAAACATCTCTTCTATCTCTATCTTCCCTATCCAACCATTTCTCCCCCATGATGGTAATTCCCTTATTACTCATGCATTGATTATATATTCATTATTTTTCAGATAAACCATTAGGATGTTGTGGACCAGGCTCTGCCCTAGCAGTGTGATTGCTAGAAGTTTCATTTTCAAATATTCTGTTACCTCTGCCATTATTTCCGTCACTGCTCAGGTAAGTTCTAATTTCTCCACTCTTTATTTTGCTGTCTGACTGGTTCTCTCTCTCTCTCTCTCTCTCTCTCTCTCTCTCTCTCTCTCTCT
>NC_069001.1:19361753-19371511 GCF_001194135.2 Octopus bimaculoides | reverse complement strand
ACACACACACACACACACACACACACACACACACACACACACACACAGAGAGTAGTGTTATCCATTATGACACCAGTGTTTAGCTTCACCACAAATTTTCCAGTCTGTTGGTGATTAATGTATAATTCGCAATATCAAATAAAATAATAGAATAGCTGCTGTTGAAATCTTCAGTAAT
This sequence comes from Octopus bimaculoides, assembly GCF_001194135.2. NCBI lineage: Eukaryota > Metazoa > Mollusca > Cephalopoda > Octopoda > Octopodidae > Octopus > Octopus bimaculoides. The sequence continues at coordinate 19,371,333 of NC_069001.1, read as the reverse complement.
CCAATAATGGCATGTGTTTGTTTTGCTTCTTGCTCTTCAGGCATGTTCTACAGCTACTCCAACAGATGAAGTAAGCAAAGCACAACATGCTGTTAAAACATATAAAAATCAAGGACCAACAATATTCTCTAAGATTATTGATAAATCAATCCCAGCTAATATTCTTTATGAAGATGATAAGGTAAGTATATCTGTGTGTGTGTGTGTGTGTGTGTATTTATTACAAGGAACATCTCTGGGGGTGATGCAAGGCAACAAGAGTTTTCTGGAAAAGAGTGTATGGGAAATATGTGTATGTTTTAGGGTTTGTGTTCTTGTAGAAATGGCATGTGTGTAGCAATGTTATATGTGCAGCATTTTCATGGGGTGGAGGTACCCAAAAACTGCATACACATCTGTGTTCTTGTTTTTTTACTTTTATGTTTTGGTTAAAACCTTTGGTTAAATTCTTTAGGGCATTTATGTATGCATGGAGTGTGTGTAGGGGTACAATATGTGTGTGTGGGGGCCTATATTGAGGTGGAAAAGGGTCTATTGGGTGGATGTCTGCTGTGTTAGGGCATGTGTGTTTGTGAGTGCATTTGTGTATGTTCTGGTCAAGCTCTTTGCTGCATTTCAAGGCAGAGTGACCAGAACATACACAAATACACTTACAAACACACACACCCTAACATGGTGGACATCCTCCCAAGAGACCCTTTCCCCCTCTCCCCCGCCAATTTAAGTTCCCACACATATTGTACCACTACACACACTCCATGCATACATAATGCCCCAAAGAATCTAACTAAATGCATAAAAGAAAAATAAACACACTAACAAGCACAGTTGAATATGTGACCGTTGGTTACATAATCAGACTGTTACCTAACACTCTGTTGAACCCTCGGTGTGAAACCAATCAGTAAGATCATTCGTAATGGATATATAATACTGTACACTTTCGATTAATATACCCACTCTACTGATGAATATATGAGTACATTTTTGTCTGACTTATGGATTCTTAGACAGCATATATATATATATATATAGTTTACAGTTCCATTATAGGTAGGATCAACGAATAAATGTACTCCATTGAAAGATAATATGCACAATTACAAAAGTGCTACTAATAGTTTCATGCTTTAAGAAACATTAAATTGCCAGATTTATATAACATGCCATGTATCTCCAAGCAATCTTTCAGACCCAGTTCATAATGTTAAGTATATTTAAAACCAGGACACTGGTCTGTGAGAAAAGAAAAAAACAAGAAAAAGGAAAAGTAAGAAAACCAAGATCTTTGTCCTCTTTGACTCTAGAAACCATAAATAATGTAGCTAATGCAAAATAATATAATTGATAAAGAGGACCATACAGGGTGTTTGAGCTAAAGTTGATGATTTTTTATGTCTCCTTTTTACAGCTTCATGTTTTGAACAGTCATCAGTGTTAGCATAATGATTAAAATTATAGCTGAGGAAAAGTTAGCTGATATGGCAGATTGCAAGCCATCTGATTATTGGAAAAGAGTTACCTGTATCATGATGATTCACACCAGGTATCAAAATGCTGATATCATGCCTGCTTTTCAATGCTCTGTGAACATTGTAAAAGCTGTAAGATGTGACATGGAGATCATGAAAACCAAGTTCCCCCAAAATGTGATGGTCTTTGGTTGTGTCTCCAGTGAGGATGACATCATGCCACCCAACATCTGTGAACAGAACTTTAGGCTCAGTTCAGAGGTTATGTAAAGCTGCTGGAAACTATGGTCAAACCCTGGCTGGAGAGGGTTGCTGCTGTAAGTACATATGTATGATGTCAAGATTCAGTTTTGTGCCACACCTCTGGAAAGAGTCAGAAGTGGTTGTCAGAGAATTTCTATGACTTTACCAGTCCTAATTTCTGGCCTTGTAATTCTCTCAGTTGTTATCCTATGGATGTAGTTGAGGAAGTCACCAATGCTCTGCCTGCAACACCATGGCTGAACTGGTGGCAAGATCAAGGAGGTGATAGAAGATCTTTCCAGGGACATAATGAGGAACGCATGTGCCAGGTTCTGGAGCCATATCGAGGCTGTTGGGAAAGCTGAGAGCATACTTTGAGTAAACTGTTACTTCCCAACCATAATTTTGTTGTTTTTTTTTTATTCTTTAAAATACTTTTATTTTTGGCTGGAATATTGTATTTTTTTTCCTTTTATGCAGATTGTCAAATTTAGCTTGAGAACCTTGTTTATTTTATTCAATTAATCTCTTACCATGAGTTCAAAACTATAAAACTGAATATTTATCAATTATAAATTTTTCATTGATATGGTGCATTATAATATAATGCCATCTATGCAGCTCATACTCTATACAGTCACTATCCAATAAAATAACCCAATACTGATATGATTACCACTCAATAATATAACAATGTACACAGCATATACTCTACACCATCTCCACATAATGCAAGTCACAGTACACAATCACAACCCACTTATTCTATACAATGACAGAGGAATTTTAAGTAACAACTGAAACGAAAGAACAAAAAAAAAAAAACAACTATAACACAAAAATATTTCAACACCTCCAAAAGATAATACTGCACATGCTTCAGGAGCAATGTGTGTATTTAGTTGTGAAGCTGAAACTCACATGAAACTGCCGACAGCATGATGAGAATGATAGCAATGATGATGATGGTGATGTCAGAAGCAAAAAAAAAGTATGGAAAGGAATGAATGATTAATGAAACTGAGGTGCAACTAGATAAAACAGAAGAATCTCTTGTGATAGCAAAACAGATAAAAACATAAACCAAACCAAATGGAATCTCAGGAGCTGTAAAATACATGGAAAAGTAAAGAATCGCATGGAAATACCTTACAAGAATCAGTAATCCTGATGTAGATACCAATGTGACCCATCAATGGTTGACTGCATCTGAACTTAAATCAGAAATAGAGGTCTTCATTATAACAGCTCAGGATTAGTGTCTGCCTCCCAGAAACTACCAAGAAAGCATTCTTAAAAATGGTGCTGATCTTGCTTACCTTTTTCATGGTGCAATCTGAGAAACAATTGACCACTCTGGGTGCTTTATGTTAGCCTCAAATAAATATATTAATTGTCATGATAGATTCGAGCAGTATTTGCACTGGATCATGTACTGTAAGTTTTGACTCCCATATGAGAAGAACCGGCAGGAATATAAGCCTGCCAAAATAGTAGAAAATATAAATATCACCATCTGTTAGGACTTTCAAAAAAAAAAAAATTTGAAAAGTTAAGTAAATACAAGGACTTTGAAACAGAGGTCTATTTTTGTCTGAGAAAGATCACAGGATAGTTTAATTGACTTCTTGTATTTCTGTGACTGTTATGTTAAAAACTATGGCTTTAAGTCCAGTATAAAATTTACGTCTAGTTTTTCAAAAACTAGTGTTGAATTTTTGGACACAAAAGTCAAGTTTTCTGGAGGTAGAATAGTGACAGAGTTATTTTGCAAGCCCACGTCATCCCACATTTACCTACACTGCCGCTCATCCATATCATATTCAGTCAAATCCAAAATCCCAATTTTTCAGGATAAAATGGATTTGTACTGACATAGACGATTACTGGAAACATGCAAATACTTTTGTACACCATTATGTCAAGCACGGTTACAGTGAATCACAATTAAAGGAAATTGCAACTGACATAGCTAAGATTAGTAAGGAAAATCAAACTTTCATGCATAATCTTAGCAAACAAAGTAAAATATGTGATAGAATTCTTTTAATGGTTAACTGGCACCTAAATTTCACTGGCATTTCAAAAGTGTTACATGAAAGTTACCAGCATGTTGCAGAAAAATATCCTTGTTTCAAACAAATAGTCCTTCAGCCATCTACTGTAGCCTTTAGACGGAATAAAAGTATAAAAGAACTATTAACCTCTACTTCTGGCTCCAAGAAGACATACATTGGAGTTTCTGAATGCTGTGCCTTGAAAAACAGCTGCAAGAGAAGTAAGCTCTGTTCATTGTGCAACAACACGAGTCAAGTCAATTCCATCAGGAATCATAACAAAAATGTTATACAAGATGTGACGTGTAGAGATTCCTATTTGGTGTACGCTGTAGAATGCACCAAATATAACTTGATTTATGTTGGTTGTACAACAGAACAATTAAACAAAAGATTCAATGGGCACAGGTATGACATCAGGCACAATAGCAGTAGTTCGACAGAATTTGTTGAACATTTTACATCAAATAGCTGCAATTTTGAAAAAAACTTGAAAGTGCATATTCTAGGAAAATATTCTGAATCTACTTTACTTTTAGTCTTCACAATATATGAGAACAAATATGTTTTTGAGCTATTAACATGATGCCCTGGAGGAATGAACAAAATGGCAGGGGAATTTCATCATATTTACACAAAACTGTTTGATTAAATATTCTTTTTCTTTTGCCAGTTGTAAAATTGAAAACTGAAGACTGTCAAAGTGGGAATGCAGGATCTCTTCATTCAAACTTTTGAATTTAAATTTCTATAATTTTGAATGTCTGTGTATCACTTTTCATTTTGAACACAACAAAGACAGGCAAGCCGTCGAAATATTGTTCAAACCAATAAAATATCTATTGCAGTCACATATTTGTCCTCATGCATTTTTAGGACCATATGTGTAGTGGATTCAGAATATTTTCTGAGAATATGCATTTCAAGTCTTTTTCAAAATTGTAGCTGTTTGATGTATTTACCTTCTTGAAGAGTTACATCAATCCTTTTAAAATAATAATAATAATAATAATAATAATAATAATAATAATAATAATAGTAATAATAAAAAAAAGGGATCAGGAAGCATCATGGAGATGGCTTAGTAAGGGTGACCTTAAAAAGAAAAGTGAAAGCCTAATCATTGCTGCCCAGGACCAGGCATTGAACACCAACTCAGTGAAAAGGGACATATACCACACAAGCACAACGAACTGCTGCAGAATGTGTGGGAAGAAGGTCAAAAGCTTGACTGATATTGTTAGTACCTGTGGAAGTCTTGTGCAGAAAGAGTACAAGTGCAGACACAATAAAGTAGCCCAAAACCTTCACTTGTTACTATGCTAGAAATATGGATACAAGGTAACAGATGCTTGGTACCAACATACACTAGAAAAGGTAATGGATGAAAATGGGAAGGCAAAGATCCTCTAGCACTTTGACTTTTAGACAAACAAAGTGTTAGAACACCGAAGGCCAGATATAGTAGTAACCTTTAGGATGGACATGCAAGAATGCCCAATAATCGATGTGGCATTGCCAGGAAATCAACATATTGTCATGAAAGAAAGAGAAAAGGTTGACAAATACGGAGACCTGAAAATTGAGATTGCCAAGATCTGGTAGCTGCAGGAGTCAAACATGAAGATTGTTCCTGTTGTTGTTGGAGCATTGGGTTCACTACCACCTAACCTGAAGAAACATCTGGAAACTTTAGAAATACCCCACAATCTTGACGTATTGCAAAAATTGGCTTTACTTGGAACTGCATGCATACTGCATAAAGTACTGTCTGAAGTCCTTGTTGTGACTTGACAGATAGTACAAACCCCTGGTACATGCAATATCTCCAATCTACAACATCACAATATTGTGTACTGTGTCATCTTCAGTAATCATAATAATTTTTTCTATTTTAGGTACAAAGCTAGCAATTTTCTGTAGAGGTATATAGTCTATACTGTTGATCCCAGTTCTTGACTAGTACTTTATTTTATCAAGCCTGGATGGATGAAAAATAAAGTTGCCCTTGGTGGGATGCGAATTCTGAATATAAATTACTATAACTAAACACCATGAGGTATTGTGTCTGATGTTCTAATCTGTCAATCTACCATAATAATAATAATAATAATAATAATAATAATAATGAAAATTGTTTCTAATTTTGGCACAAGGCCAGTAATTTTGTGGGAAGGGGGAAAACCAACTATATCGACCTCAGTGCTTGACTGGTTCTTTAATCCTGAAGGAACAAAAGGTAAAGCTTACCTTGTTAGTTATTGAACTCAGAATAAAAAGATGATGATAAATTAAAACGAAAAAATACTAAGAAAGAAAAAGAGATAAGATAATAAATTTCAGTCTAATTAGACTTTATGTTACAAATAAAAGACATACCATAAACAGATATATTTTGCATCCCCATTACTATCTCTCTACCTTAGTTAGCCATGCAGTTTGGTTGTTCATGGTGTGTCCTCTCATCCTGCTCCCACCACCTATACTGGAAGTCTTTCTTCTATACCGGAGTCCTGTATGGAAAGCTATCTTCCTCTTCTTCCCCACTCCCTCTTGGCAACATCAGCTTATTACTGTATAAAAATGGTATAGCTAGCATGCTTGCCAATGGGTTAATTATCAGCACTATTTCATCTCTGTATAAGCAATGGTTTATGCTGTACCCTCTTCTTTTGGTAGATGTTGCAGGTGTGAAGCAAATGAACAATGGTAAATTGAATGCAGGACAAAACCCATATGAAACTTATATAATATGTCTGTTGGCAAATATCCGTGCTTTTCAATTGCAGAATGTTGTCCTCCCTCTTTCCACCCCTTCTTCACATTGAAGGGTAGGTCTGGTGAAATGGCTGAGATGTATGTTGTTCCCATCAGATTGATAAATGAACAGGTGACTGGCTGGTTTACTGAAGTTTGTGTTGCAGATCATAAGGTCACAGGCATCACAGAACTCCAGTATCCTAGTTCTCTCATGGAAGCCATCTGGATGTTGCCCAATATACCCATTGAAGTCCCCAGTCACAAAGAGGTCACTGTCATTTGTCAATGAGGTAGTCTGTTAAAGGGTATCATAAAATCGATATTTCTGTTCATCTGGCAGCCCTGGTTGAGGAACGTAGGCAGGTATAATAGTTGTTGTACTACTTTGCAAAGCTAATTTAAGCAAAAGTATCCTATCACACTCTCATTACCCCAATTGCATTATCATTTCTCAGCAAGAAATATGCCTATGTCATCAACCCTATCACTATTGCCTACCCAAATTTTATACCTATGTTGTTTGCCTGTGAGGAATCTGGCAGAAGTTCCCCTCCACTTTACTTCTTGAATGCATTCTGTTGTACTTTGTATACTGTGACACAAACACATTCAATACATATACCACACCACATTAGACAATCATTTAAACAGTACTACACAAAATACCCACATACCAGGCCAGACTATATATCACCATACCTCACCACATACACATGCTCAAGACTTAATACAGCTCTCCTCACCCTACCTCCCACTTTAGTAGAGATAGATAGATAGAGAGAGAGGGAGAGAGTGTGTGTGTGTGTGTGTGTGTGTGTGTGCATGTGTGTGTGTGTGTGCATGTGTGTGTGTGTGTGTGTGTGTGTGTGTGCATGTGTGTGCATGTGTGTGTGTATGTAAAGTGTTAGGTGATGGTCATTTCTGCCTGTAGAACTTGCCAGAACTTGTTAAAATGTTCCATTAAGTAATGGAGTGATTGTGTTGAAGTTAGATGGGGTAGCAAGATTCATCATCATCATAATCATTCTCATTATCATTTTTGGTCATTCACTGCCATCATCATCATCATTGTGTTTATCATCATTATCATTTTTCTCTATTTTTACTTTGTTTCCATTGTCAATGTGTTGAGTTGGTAGGCATGCAGTATCGCTTCTCCACCCCTGGTTTACTTCAAAACATCTTTCCTTTGTATATTAATTGTTTCTTACACAGGCATCCATGTGTCATTTCTGGGATCAAATAGGAAGCTGTGCTGTTTATGCCTTTTCTAAAGCACATCGTAGTTAATAGAAAGTTATTTGCAATGAGGATTTTACGTCCTTTAAAGTTCTCTCTGGTTGAAACTTTTGATACCTCTTACTTGCAATAACTTTTTCACATTTTTTTGGGTGGTGGTATAAATGAATCAGGCCAGTTGAACCTGGATCACTAGGTCACTTACTCCTAGACCTAACCTATGCACCTGGTACATATTTTAGAAATATAATAATCGGTGTGTGTGGGGTAGGGGTGGAGAGTAGGGAGAGAAACAGACTACTCTCAAGCTGTAACCCAAGAAAGAACTCAGGCCAAGTTTGATTAATGTGATTCTCTTAAATTGTTTTCGGTATCAAACAGTTAAATAAAATTATATAGCTTAAGCTTTATAAAATGTCTGTGCTGGTCTCATTGTCCCGTGCAATTAAGGTGTGTTAAGTCTGATCTCTGCAAGAGCCATAATTGTATCATATGAAAACATATCAAGAGGCTCAAACATTTTTGGTTGTGGACTGCAAGCAAATGACATCATCCACATGAACAGAGAGGCCACTGTTTACAAGTAGTGAACACACATGAAGATGAAGGAAAACACAAATGCATCTACACCACACATGACAGGCTTCTTGCAGTTTCTGCTTACCAGATTCATTCACAAAGCATTGATTAGCCCGAGGTTATTAGTAGAAGTCATTTGCCCAAGATGCCATGCTGTGGGACCAGCCTGAAACCATGTTGTTAGGAAGCAAGTTTTTCAAACCATACAGCCATGCCTATGTTGATACACTCAAACATGTAATCATCACCATATCTGTTTTACCGTGAGTAGCACGAGTCTTTTCCAGTACTGTGTCTTGCTGCTTGTCGCAGTTTTTTCTCATCTGATACACAATAACAGAGACACAATCATTTGTTGTGGTGCATATCTCATTTTTTGGGTGGGAGATAGTTTTTATGGTTGGATGCCCTTCCTCTAACCAACCAATTTACAGCATAGAGTAGGTGTATTCATTCATACTACTTGCTCTACAGAGGTCGTCTGTGGCTGTACTAAAGAGACCCCTCTCTTTAATATCACTTTTATTCAGGAACACTATTTTCTTGGATGATTTTTCCATCAATGCAGCTTGCATGTCTTCTATTTCTGCCTTCTGTTTTTAACTTCATTCTTACATCTCCTCTTAATGTAAGACTTTATTAAGGTCCCTTCTAATAAAAGTTGTCTTTATGCAGGTAAAAAGACGTTGGTGGGATGAGACTGTCTTCATGTTATAGGTTGAAGGTAGTAGAGTACCTGGAGAGTATATTGTGATAAACTAATTGTAGCTGGGGCCCAGGTTGTCATAAGCAATCAGAGATTAAGAGTATAAACCAGACTGTGCAGACATATCTGTCACTGCCTTGAACATAAATATTGATAAATAATAAATATCTGCTGGTCACTGTGGTATGACGTCAGTGTCTGGGGAGGCTGACCGGAAGAGGAAAAAGGGCAGAGGGAGCCTCGATCGGGATTCGTGCCCTCTTTCGAACGGGGTCGCGGACAGGACAAGACGTGTCTAGTGACGGTCTAGGTTTGGGAGAAGCAGCTGCTATTCCTGGTGTTCTTTGGGTCGGGGCAAGCTTCAAGGATTGGATACCGCAAGACAGACTCGCAGTCGACGAAAGGAAAACCGAGGTAAGGCGATTACATCTACTCGTACGCACACACCACAAGCTATTTCGGCCCCACGTGTAGAAATTCGCCGCGATGGCAGCCAAGATTAGGATCGCCAGCGATGTGATCAG
>NC_069001.1:19360120-19360707 GCF_001194135.2 Octopus bimaculoides | reverse complement strand
CCTTCGTGACGCCAAGGGTGGCGAAGAAATGGGATGGGACGAGTAGTGTCCGGGCGGTCGACGGTAGAGAGATCCATTGCAGGGGCAGCTCCAGTCTGGAGATAGCGTTACCGAGCGCGGCGCTGAGGCTATGGGTGATCGTGATCGACTATGTGATAGATGGGATTGATGTCGTGTTGGGGATGGACACCATCAACCGTCTTGGTGGTGTTAGGATTGCGGGAGATGATGTCACGTTCGGAAGCGTGGGGGCATCGTGCGCCGTGAGTCGGGATCACCAGGGAGAGCAGAGCCCCATCGGGGACATCGCCGCTTACACCATTGAAGACAAAGATTTTCAGGCGGCGTTTGATGGTCGGAGGTGGACGATAGAGTGGCGATGGAAGGATGAGCCCCCACTATTGAAGAACAGGGTAAGCTGCTACCAGCATACGTTGAAAGGTCACGCCGGTGTCGAGTTTGACGAGGAGGTAGAGAGATGGATCAAGGAAGGAGTCCTTGTCCCGTGGAAAGAGGAGGTGGTGAGTGGAGTGCTGTCTCTGATGGCGGTGGTGCAGCCAACGAAAGGAAAAGTCAGACCGGTGCTG
>NC_069001.1:19350056-19358320 GCF_001194135.2 Octopus bimaculoides | reverse complement strand
ATTATTTAGAGCGGCGTATAGGCCGAGTGGCAACGGAATCGTTGAGAGGCACCATCGGACGATCAAGGCCATGGCTGAAAGGGGGCACATTTCGCCCCTGGAAGCAGTCTACTGGTACAACATGTCTCCCCGATTCGGACAAGTGGAAGAGTCTGTGCCGCACAGAGATCTCGACGTGTAAGGTGCCCGCCCGGTTGGATGGCAGACTTCGAATTGGAGTAGGGGTGAACGTGATCTTTAAGATCAGGGTGGCGTGTGGTATGACGTCAGTGTCTGGGGAGGACAAGACATGTCTAGTGACAGTCTAGGTTTGGGAGAAGCAGCTGCTATTCCTGGTGTTCTTTGGGTTGGGGCAAGCTTCAAGGATTGGATACCGCAAGACAGACTCGCAGTCGACGAAAGGAAAACCGAGGTAAGGCGATTACATCTACTCATACGCACACACCACAGTCACTTCAATGTTTATATCACTTCACCGGTTGTTGTGTCACCTAATTCTGTACATGGCACAACTGTAAGAAACTATAGTCAGCCAAATATTTCATATATTAGCATTGATAATTGATCATTTCTGCATGTTAGGATAAACATTGTTTCAAATTTTAGAACAAGGCCAGCAAGTTAAGGTGATTACATTGACCCCAGTCCTCAACTGTTACTTATTTTATCAACCCCAAAAGGATGAAAGGTTAAGTCAACCTTGGCAGAATTTGAAATCAGAATGTAAAGATGGATGAAATGGCACTAAGCTTTTTGCCTGGTGTGCCAACAATTCTGCCAGCATGCCACCTTCATTGAAGTAAATATTATTTTTACATGTTAAGCTTATTGATTAAACATTTTGTTTGGCCAGGATACTTTTGTACATACTTAATTGTATATACTTGTTCAAAGGCAAGAAAGGTAATGTCGTGCATATGAAACCAAAGCAGGGCTGAAACATATCCATTGTTGTTCCTTGCCTCTGAAACAGAATCCAGATTCTTCTTATTTCTTCTAAATGTATTAATGGAGAAATTATTCTTAATGCATTGTGTTCTTGAGCAAAATATTTCATTTCATGTTGCTTTAGTCCACTAAGCTGACAAAAATGAGTAATCCTGCAACAGACTGGCATTCTGTCCACAGTAGGGGAATATATATCTGAGAAACTGGCCTTATGAACCTATGGCTCAGGAAGGACCTTTGATCCATTTTTTTTTTGACTTGCAGATATGTCTTCTCATTTGCTAACTATTACTGTCTGTTTTATATTTTCCTTCTCTGTTGGTGAAAGAAATTTTAATAAATTCAGAATATATCATGTATGGCATTTAACACATCATCTCACCTTTGACTTTATCTAAATTTATGTCATTGGCCCCATTGAATTATTTTCTCTTTGATGCTTTTTCTGAGACACACACACACACACACACACACACACACACACACACACACACACATGCACATGCACAGAGACACATATTGTAACAAGATTCACTCACAAGGCATTATTCAAATGTTCAGTAACAGACACCTGTCCATTGTGCTATACAGTGAGACTGAATTCAAAATCACATGGATAGAAAGTGAACTCTTTACCTATAGAGTTATGCCCGTGTCAATAACCAGACAGTCGTACCTGTGTCTTCACCCACCAGTGAGTATGACCTGATGGCATATACTCTGCATTTGCTAATTGTTTTGAGGATCCTATGTAGTCATGAGCAGATATGAATATCCCGTCATCCTTTTAACCCTGCAGAACATTGAGGATAGAAGTTAGAGGGAAAAACAGTTGCACCTGTACTTGGCTGGTATTCATTTTCAGCCAAGTAGATTAATGCAATGTGGAATGAAGTGTTTTACTCGAGACACAACACCCTAACAGGTCCAAGAATTGAATCCATGACCTTATGATTGTGAGTCCAACTCACTAAATGCTAACCTCATGCCTTCACAGAATATGTGTGTGTGTGTCCAAGATTTCATTCTGCTTCCTCTCCCTTCAACCATTTATATTTGCTACCACTACTATATGAAATGCATTTGCCAACTTTCTCTTTATGAGGGGAGTCAGACTTATTGTAATTTCTTCATGTGACTACTGGTTACATAGCCATTACTTTTTGCACACTTCATCTGCAAATTATAATTATTATGGTTATTGTGTTTCCCTGGGCTCCCTGAAACAGCTGTTGAGTTAAGAAATTACATATTTTCTTCTATACTTTTTGTGTTCCATGTAAATATATATCGAGCCTAACTGTACTTATATGTTATGGTGTAGCCCTGTATCTCGATTATTCAAAGTCAGCATGACTTTATACTTCCATTTAGACAGCTTTTATTTTTTGTTATTCCTCTCATATCATCTTGTTTGCTTTGCTAACTCACACAGGATTACTTAACCATTATTGCTCTGTTGTGAATGAAGAAATGTTCAGATAAGCGAAATTAGATTTTTTTTTATTGAATTTCAACTTGCGTTTCTACCATATCTAAAGTTAAGTATTAAATATTATTTAAGTTAATTAATTCTAGTAAAAGCATGTTGTCTTTGCCTTTGAAAACATGTATAGCTTTTTATCTCGTGTCATTTTGTTTGTTTCATAGAAGTTTTATTTTGGTCTGTTGAACAGATAAATTTTGCATCCTCATTACTATCTCTCTATCATAATGTAGCCATGCGGCTTGGTTGTTCGTGGTGTGTCCTCTTATCCCACTCCCACCACTATACTGGAAGTCTTCTATACTGGAATCCTATATGGAAAGCTATCTTCCTCCTCTTCCCCACTCCTTCTCAGCAGAATCAGCTTATTACACTATAAAAATGGTATAGCTAGCATGCTTGCATCAGAAATAGGACTAGTATGCTTGCCAATGGGTTAATTTATCAGCACTATTTCATTCTAGACCTTGCTTCCACACTTGAAATATCATCTCTAGTTCTGGTAGTGACTCAGCTATTAGAGCAAGGAGGAGCATAGAGGAGCTCCAGGAGCATCCTGTCTTGAATTCCTCTGTTATTGCCTGGAGGACCATGATGAATAAGAGGAGTCTGAGGACTGATCCTTGGTGAACCCCTACTTCTACCTGGAATTTTTCACTATACTTGTTGTCAACCCTCACCTTACTGACAGCATCCCTGTACAGGGCTTGTGCAGCACTTACCAACCACTCATCTATCCCTAGTTTCCACATTGACCACCAGATAAGGGATCTGGAGACCCTGTCAAAGGCTTTCTCCAAGTCAACAAAAGCCGAATACAGAGGTTTATCTTTGGCTAGGTATTTCTCCTGCAGTTGCCTTACCAGAAATATAGTATCAATAGTGCTTGTACCTGGCACAAAACCAAACTGCATCCCATGCAGGCTAACTCTCTCCCTAATTAGTTGGGCTATGACCCTCTCCATGACCTTCCTCACATGATCCAGCAATCTGATACTCTTGTTGTTATTTCTATTTAAAGCATCACCTTTACTTTTGTAGCAGTTGACTATGGTGCTGCTACACTAGTCATTGGGTATGACTCCTTCATGAACTACCTGATTTACAATACAGGTGATTGGACCATAACCCACACCACCAGATATTTTAAGCATCTCAGTGGTGACTCCTGATGGGCCGGGGGCTTTCCCTGTCTTCATATCCTTAATTGCTTTATCTACCAGGGTACTGTCGATTCAGGTAGTTGGTCCCTCAATTGGGTCAACATTTAGCAGGCTCTCCTCCTCCTATTCATTCTCCACATTCAGCAGTCTTTCATAATGGCATCTCCAAGCCTCTTTCTTTGCAGAATCATTAAAAGCTAGTGCACCATCATCCATGCAGACACATTTCTCTCCTGTGACATCACAATCTTCTCTCACACACTGTCTTGCAATCTGAAATACTTCAGTTCTTTGATCCTCATGTCACAGAACATTGGCAAACTTCCTCTTTTCTGCTTTTTCCTTGGCTATATATATATCTGTCTCTTAGCTTCCCTTCTGGCTATCTGATGCAGTTCCCTGCTACCCTCACTCTTCTAGGTTTACCAGGCCTGTTTCTTTGCTCTAATGGCCCTTCTGCAGTATTATTCCACCACCACATTACCCTAGGTCTGGAAGGAACTTTTCTCCAGCCACAGATTTGGTCTGTGGCACTCAGTAACCTGTCACACAGGAATTTCCAGTTGCCCTCTATGTCACAAGTCTATAGCTCCTCCTCCTCCCTCTCATCAAATTTCTCAATGAGGATATCCCTAAATCTCTGACCATGTGAATCTACTAAAGTCAATCTAGTAAAAACCAAAGTCCTAGTAAGTAGGAAGGCAGACAGATCACAAACCCCTTCAGATAGATGGCCCTGCTTGATCTATAGAAAAAGGTGTAGGTAGAAACTCCACAAAATGTACTCAGTGTAAGCTATGGACACATAAGAGGTGCAGCAATATCAAAGGAAGGTTAAATGGGAAGATAGTTTTTGTGTGTGGCAGATGCACAGGGGCAATAAATGCTGAAGATGTACAGCAAAGAGATTCCATCACATGCCAGGGAGAGAAACCAGAAGTAGTTGATAGCTTCCACTACCTGAGTGACCAAGTCTGTAGTGGAGGTGGATCCTCTGAGAGTGTTGCTACTAGAATAAGAATAGCCTGTGCAAAGTTCAGAAAGCTCCTACTTCTGCTGGTAACAAAGGGTCACTCAATCAGAGTGAAAGGTAGACTGTATGACTCTTGTGTATGAACTGCCATGCTACAAGGCAGTAAAACATGGGCCATGACTGTTGAGGCAAAAATAAAGGAGTTGGACAAAATAATGGAAACACCTTAAAATTTCAAACAAATTTATTTTAATATAGGGTAGGACTGCTTTGGCAGTAATTACAGCTTCAATTCTATGAGGTATCGACTCATACAAAGTTTGAATTATTTCCAAAGGAATTTTTGTCCATCCTTCAGTTAAAACAGTCCCCAGTTCTTGTAGTGATGATGGTGGAGGATATCGCCTCCTTACTTGTTTTTCTAAAACGCACCATAAATGTTCAATAATATTGAGATCTGGGGACTGTGGTGGCCAGATAAAATGTTCAACTTTACTAGAATGTTCCTTGTGCCATTCAGTAGCAACTTTAGCTATGTGATTTGGTGCATTATCATCCTGAAAGATTGCGTTTCCCTCCAGAAACAGTTCCGCAACCATAGGATGAATTTGATCAGATAAAATGCTTAAATAGTCTTGACTATTAATTCTGCCATGAAGGGAAACCATTGGGCCGGCAGATTTCCAAGATATAGCACCCCAGATCATCACAGATCCTCCTCCATGTTTAACAGTTGGAAGAAGGCAGTCTGGGTCAAATGATTCCTTTGGCTGTCTCCTCATGTATACTTGGCCGGTGGTCAGAAATAAGGTAAAGGATGACTCGTTTGAGAAAATAACATTCTTGCTCTAGGGACCAACTCTATGGGTTTTTACTCCACGCTAAACGTTTTGCAATGTATGTTTTTGAAAGTAGTGGTTTTCTGGTTGCAGCCCTCCTGTGAAATCCAGCTTTGTGCAGCTCCCGGCGAACAGTTTTTGTGGATACTGAGTTCTTGAGATGGTCATTAAGCTCTGCAGCAATTTTGATGGTCCCTATCTGAAAGTTTTGGTTTTCTTCCGGAGTTTTGTTTTGACAAGGAGGTTTTTCCTCTCTTTCTCAAAGGCTGTCATTACTTTCAAGACAGTACTTCTTGATACACCAAACATTTCGGCTGTTTTTGTTACACTAGTGCCTGCCATATGAGCACCAATAATTTGACCTCTTTGAAAGTCCGATAGATCTGTCATTTTAATTACCTTTTTCTGATGATATCTGAAAAGAAACAGCAATTTTAGCAAAACATATTAAGCAACGCTAATAATAAATCAAAAAACATAAAAATAAGCTTTTGACAGTTTTATAGGTATTTCAAAATTATTATGCTAGGTGTTTCCATTATTTTGTCCAACCCCTGTATATGCACATAATGTGAACCAACGTGATCTCTTATCTTGCTGGAAAAAGCAGCCAAATCTCAAGTCACTTGCTACAGCCTTAAAAAAAAAAGATAAACTGAATAATTTCTGAGATATATCATATCTACAAAAAGACTGGGGATCGTGGGATATCACTGGGACCTGTTGATGCTGATAATGTCTAGTATCAGTTTGTATTGATTCACATACACTACATATTATATTTCATAATGTATAGTGTACGTGTATGTGTGTCTGTGTGTGTATATAATAATCTGCTTGCTTATTCACCTATTATACTTTAGTTAGTTAGAGAGGTGGAAGTGGAGTGAATGAAAGGTGGAGTAAAAGTGCAAGAGAAAGAGAGAGAGAGGAGGAGGAGGAGGAGAAATGTGAGCAGAAAAGCAAGAAGAGAGAAGTGTAATAATAGGGCCTTCCCCATTCACGGTGAGCAGCGGTGTTCCCAAATAGGCCTGCCCAGTTGCAGATGTAGGACTGAGTCCCTGAGTTGTCACCAGGTCCTAGGAAGGCAATCATCTTGCATCTGCTGCCAATGTACAGGTCTGGACTAGGGGCTTCTAGTTTCACCAGAACCTGCTCTCATCATACTTACCCCATTGCTGTTGGGCTTTTGTAAAACAAAAAAGGAAGAGTTGGGGGGAAAAGTTGGATCAGAAAGAAACTAGACAATGGTGAGATTTTGTTTAGGGTGGAGATCTCCTTGCCAAGGGGGTCCTCACGTACTATGACCCAAAATCCTTCTGCTGTGGCACTACCTAGAATGACATGCGAGGTCCAGAATATGGGTTGCAATGGAATGCCACTAGCTCTAGTGTCATTAGAGTTGCATCTTTCTAGCCAGTCCAACTGGCATCGCCCTCTTCTGCTAGGATCAATCATTGAGTTTGGAGATCTAGCTTCCTCTGCTTGATCCACCATTGGAGTCTTAGTTTGGTGTGGTGAGGGACAAGGACAACGCTCCTGTGCCCTTGTTTGAACAGATCTTGTTTTTAGTTCTGATGAGTGCCTTCACACCCTCCTCCAAGATCCAGCTAGCTGAACCAAGAGGGGAGCCGGTCTAGTCGCCGATGACCTGGTCATGACTGAGGGGAGTGGGAGACCTCAGACCCACAGTATAATAATGCACTAAGATGAAATGCATCATGTGGTTAGTTGAAAGGAGAGGTGAAGAGTGAGAGAAAAGTGGGAGAAAGAAGTGTTAATGATGTGCTGAAGGGTAGAGAGGGCAAGGTGAAGAGAAAGAGAAATGTTAAAGACATGAAGAGGGGAATTATATAGTTAAAAAGTTTGTTGAAGAGGTAGAGAGAAAGAGAGAAATATAAAGTGCTTAGCAGGGGGAAATTTTAAAATCATATAATATATTATCGTGACTGGAAGTGAAATAATTTCAAAAAATAAGAATTTAAAAATTATCCTTTCTTTCTTAAATAGCTTCTCTTAATCCTTTTTGTTCTGTGGAGTTTCCACAGGTCTCACTAGTATATATATATTCTTGTATATGTATTTATTAAAATAAGGATGAAGGGAGTTATATATTATTAATTAAAATAGTTTGATTGGCCCCATGAAACTTAAAGTTTCAAAGGCTCTTACAGAAACCTAGTTCATCAGGCACATGCAGTCGAATGGAGAGGTGCAGGAAACCCAAGATGATTACTGGAACCTGGGCTGCCCATGAAGGTGGGTCACATAGTGTTATTAGAAGTAGAATAGAAATTTCAGCAACAGTAAATGCATTAAAAAGGAAAATTTCTTGAACCATGTGGCTGGATGGGAAGCTGGTAGTACCTTGCTGTCTGGCTGGTTTTTGAAGAGACTTGGGTGACATCAAATCTATGGTCAGCAAGGGTGTATGTGTATGTATACCAGCTGTATGAGTACTTAGATGTAGCTATACATGTGTATCTGCTATGTGTGTGTGGATGCATGTGCATATAAGTTGGCATGTGAGAGCTGATGGCATCAACTCGGTTTGTATGTGCGTGTTTGCTAGGGTCTGTGTACATGTGGGTGTGGGTGTATCAGCTGTGCATATCAGCTGCATATGTACCAGTTTTGTGTGTGAGTGTGTGTGTGTGTATTAGTGTCTGCTGTGTGCATGGACATGTTTTGGATGTGTGTGTGCATATAGATGTTAGGTGAATGTGAGTATGTACATTCCTGTATTTGTATGTATATGTATGAATGTGTGTGTATTTATCTGGCTGAACATGTGTGTGTGTGTGTGTGTGTATATATATATATATATA
Source organism: Octopus bimaculoides (assembly GCF_001194135.2). Classification (NCBI taxonomy): domain Eukaryota; kingdom Metazoa; phylum Mollusca; class Cephalopoda; order Octopoda; family Octopodidae; genus Octopus; species Octopus bimaculoides. Next base: position 19,350,083 of record NC_069001.1, on the reverse strand, counting down.
TATATATATATATATATATATATATAT
>NC_069001.1:19349027-19349949 GCF_001194135.2 Octopus bimaculoides | reverse complement strand
CAGGGGGCCAGCACATTTAAAGAATCAAAGAGATTCAGAAATATTATCTGCAATCTCAGGGGATTAAGGTACATTTTAAAAATAACGTCGACCACTAACGTGGACAATTAATGCGCTAGAAATAGATCACATTTTGTGTCTATTAAGACCTAAAAAGTTCTCAACATGAAATATAGCAGCATACCAAAAACGTGAGCGGGCAAGACATTTAAAATCACCTAAAAAAATCATTATTAAACAGGAACCAGGTTATATATATATATATATATATATATATAAATATATACATATATATATGCATATGCATGCTACCAATATGTATGTGCTTGAGCACGTCTGGTGTATGCTAATGTAGTTGCAACAGTGTTTCTGGGGGATGGATTTAATGTTGAATTGTGTTGCTTATTTATTTGTATATTGCAAACTGGGATGAATGATTGCCATGTCTAGCAGACAGTTTTAACCAGTACTAACAAAGAAGGGTTATACCCAGAAACTAGCTAGTCTATTGATTCCTGTCACCGCTAGATGGGAGTTGTTTGCTCCCTTGTTTGCACTTTAACAGACACAGATACTGTGTCATTAACCAGCTGGAGGAGATGCCTTCCTGGAGTTAAAAAGAGTAGAAACAGTGTTCTGTATAGAATAACCTTGTTGAGATAGTAACAACCATTACTTTTCAGTAGAGTTACTACTTGCATCTCGTATAGAAATTTTAGAACTAGCTGCTTTGCTGGATATCTATCTATATATAAAATTGAGAATGTATGTGTGTGTGTGTGTGTGTGTGTGTGTGTGTGTGTGTGTGTGAATCCCTAAAACTCCAGAACTACACAACCAATTTCATTCAAACTTTACACATGCCTTACTTAGGGTCCCGGTTGTGTTTTAGTCAAAAAAAAAATTTTAACTTCTTGCATAC
>NC_069001.1:19340653-19348132 GCF_001194135.2 Octopus bimaculoides | reverse complement strand
CAAAGAGGCACTCCAATGATAACAACGGCAACTTCAACTGCTTCAATTTCAACTCCGCAATTTTTTCATCGTCCTACCAGCCCACATAAGTCCAGTCTTGCTTTGCTCTCCTTACTAACTCACCATGACATTCTTTTTTTTTCTATCAAGATCTGTCGCTCAAACACCACTTCGTATCCACTTCTTCCTCTTTTTTATGTCTTCGTTTCTCTCTTCGCGTCGTTCTCTGACCGGGTGAAACCAGGCTTAGCTGCTAGCATATATATATATATATATATTTCACCAGTCCTCAGTCAAATCGTCCAACCCATGCTAGCATGGAAAGCGGACGTTAAACGATGATGATGATGATATATATGCACACATAAACTTGAGTACACGATATATACACATGCATATAAAATATGTAAATGCATATACAAATACTTACAAACATATGTATAGGTATATAAAACATGCGTTCACATAGATGCGTATATGTTTATACATATAAATATAAACACAAATAAATTCACACACATGCACACAACAGACATATACACTAACTCATACATCTATAAATATTTATAAAAATAAGTCCATACATATGTGTTTATGTATAAGTGTATGGACTTTTACACATTTTTATGCATGTATGAATTAGTGGATATATGTCTGTGTGTGTTTATATATGAGAGAATATGTGTTTCTCTGCATTTATTTATATGTATGCATAAGTATATATATGTATATATATATATATATATATATATATATCAGTGTATGTTTTGTTTATGTGTGTGGGTGGGCTCAATGTTCATAGGCTGACTATGAAGGTGGGATGCTAGAGATGTGAAATCTTGCATGCGTTAATTTCAAATGTACTTATTAATAACTGCATTGTTTCTTTCCAGGTAAACTCACATCTGACTGTTCAAAGAAGATTTCAGAAGTAACTAGTAGTGACTTCTCTTGAAAATGGACAAAATTTGGCATCACAGTGTTATCAAGTACCTGCAGAAAAAGGGTTTAGCCTCCAAAGACATTCATGCTGACATGGTTGCTACACTTGGGGATAATGCTCCAGCTTTACCAACAGTGCAAAAGTGGGCAGCTGAATTTAGGAGGGAAAGGGAGAGTTTTGAAGATGATTCAAGGTCTAGACATCCTGCAACTGCCACCGCTGAGAAAAACATTGAGCGTGTTCATTACATGGTGATGAATGACAGGCGATTGACTATAAATCAAATAGCCAATGCTATTAGCATATCCTGTGAGAAAGTTGAGAATATTCTGCACAATGAACTTGGCATGATGAAGGTTTCTGCTTGATGGGTGGTGTCATGTGCCTCACCTAATCAAAAACTCATCAGGCTGACTACATCACGGGAAAATCTGACATTATTTGAGGCAGATCCATTTGGTTTCTTTGAATGTTTCCTGGCACAGGATGAGTGTTGGGTTCATCACTTTGAGTGAGACAGAGACAAAGAGACAATCCATGCATTGGAAACACCCCTCCTCACCTGCTCCAAAGAAGGCCAAGATCGATTCTTCTGCAGGGAAGGTGATGGTGTCAGTTTTTTGGAATGTAAAAGGCATTGTGTTTATTGACTATCTTCAAAAGGGCCACATTATCAATGGAGAGTACTTTGCCAACTTACTGAGGCAGTTATGAAAGCCTATCACGACCAAACACCCAGGAATATTGACAAAAGGAGTCTTGTTTCATCAGGAAAATGTTCCAGCATACAACTCCTTGGTTCCAATGGCTGTTGTGTGTGACTGTGGCTTTGAACTGATTGATCAATCACCCTATTCTCCTGATTTGGATCCAACTATCATCTGTTCCTCAACATGAATAAACACTTGGTTGGGACCCATTGTTGCTGTGATGATGACATCCTTTCTGTTATTGATGACTTTTTTGAGCAACAAGATGAAAGCTTCTTCACCAGTGGGATCCAAGCACTGTAATACTGATGGAAGAAGTGTATGGATTGCAAGGGGGACTATGTTGAAAAATAAACCTCATTTGGTCCATAAGAATATCTTGGTCAGCCTATGAACTTTTCAGTTGACCCTCATATATATATGCATGTAGATGTGTGTGTGTATTTTTTTTCCTTTATTAGTTTTAGCTCGAGAACTGTAGCCATGCTGGGGTACTACTGTTATCTTTGTTACACTTTCACTACTTGAAACCTGCATATGTATATTACTGCATATCTTTCCTACCTTCATTCTAGGGAGTAGAGTCTCAGCCTTTTCAGTCTTTCCCAGTTGCTGACATGTCGCATTGAGATAATCTTTGTGTAGCTTCACTGGCTTACTTTCAGATCCACTGTTAATTTTACACTCTGTGGTGGCCATAGTTGGGTGCAGTAGTCTAAACAGCTGAGGACAAATATCCTTCAGGGAACCATCATGGTTTCCTGTTCTCTTGTTCTGAAAGTTCTAAGGATCCATCCTTCCAGCTGCTTGCATTTTATTGCCAACTCAGTAATATGCACCTGGAAAGATGCATCATTGCTCATGTCAATGCCCAGGTCATGCACTGATTTTGATTCAGGGATGGCAATCCCTCCTGGGGCAGTATATCCTTTGTGTATTTCATTCAGCTTCGTGTGTTGGTAGTGCAGGGCTTGGAATTTTCCAGCATTGAACTGCATGTTATTGTTCTCAACCTACCTGTATATTGTGTCCCAATCCTGTTGCAGGTGCACAAGATCTTCGGGGTTCTGTATCCTCTGAGAGACTTTTGTATTGTTTCTATAGCTAGCAAGGGTGGCTTTCTGAGCAGCTGAGATCATCTGAGAGGGCCACTATGAATAGCATTGCTCCCAAGACAGTGTCCTGTGGGATACCACTGATTATTTGCATCTCCTTGGAGATAGCCCCATTGGCTACTGCTACCTGATTTCTATCTTTTAGAAAGTCATGTAGCCTCTCTTGAAGTTTTTCAACTATGCTGATACTATGCTGTTTGTAACATATACCATGGTTGACTTTATCAAAGGATTTTGCAAAGACAAGATATATCATGCCCACATTTGAGTTGTTGAGGAGCTGCTTTAATACTCAGTCATAGTGCTGTAAAAGCTGTGTCAGGCAGCTTCTGCCTGGTTGAAAACCATGACGGATTTCTATATATAGATTTTTATCGGCATCTATTTCTAGCATATAGGAATCCACTTTTGCTGGCCATTCCTCTTATTTTTGTATGTAATATAATTTTAATTTCCGGATTTTTTTAATATGCTAGACCACTGGTTTTAATTGATTAATATCAATTTCTACCCTTATTAATAAATTTATATGTATTTATATATTTTATATGTATGTGTGTGTCTCTCATGTGCTCAGATTACATGGTAACCTCTTAGTTCATATCAGTAGACTAAATATATGGAGTTATTTTATTTTTGTTTTTGTGTGTGCATGAGGGTTAACAGATTAATTTGAATATAATAAAAAATAAAGTAAAATAATAAGCTAGAATAAAATAAAAAGTAAAATACAATAAAAATAAAGATAAAAGATATAAGAATATGAAATAAAATAAAAATAAAAAATAAAAGTAGAACAAAAATAAAGTAGGATAGAATAGAATATACATATATATTAGGCTGAGTAAAAAGTAAACGATATTTTGAAATATGGAATTCATCACAATATATTTCAACAATGAGGAAATTTTATTCATCAAAGTAAGTACCATTACAATCAACACATTTTTGCTAATGAGTTACAAGTTTGTTTATTTTGGTAACATAAAAATCTGGAGCTGATGAACTCTTTGGACGCACTTTCAGCATTGGTTTGATTTTTGAACTCCTCTCAAAGGAAATTATCAAAGTGCTTGAAAAAGTGGTAGTTGGTAAGAGAAAGGTCTGGGGAATAAGCTGGGTAGGGAAGAACTCCGTAGCCAAATTCCCTCAACTTCTGGAGTGTCATTAGTAAAACATGTGGTTGAGCATTGTCATGAAGAATGATTGGCCCTCTTCTGTTGACCAGTGTGGGATAGAGGAGTAGCACTTTTTCATTCATTCTGGTAATTTCATGTCAATATGTTTCTGCAGTAATGGTTTTTCTGGGTTTTAAGAAGTTATAGTGGATGAGTCCAGCAGTTCACCACCAAACAGTTACCATAACCTTCTTTTGAAGAACTTGGATTTAGGGAAGGTTTTTGATGCTTCATTTTGGTCCAGCCACCACAAAGAGCATTTTTTATTATTGTATTATTTTTTATTATTGTTGTAACGTTTCATTACAAGTTACAACATGGCTGAGAAATGGATCAGTCTGGTTATGGAGAAGAAGTGACGAGCAAATTTCATATCTGCATTTTCTGATTTTCATTCAAATCATGTGGTACCTATTTGTCAAGCTTTTTTGGTTTTCTGATCACATGCAAATGGTTGCAGGCAGAAGTTCTTTTGCCAGTTCTTGATTGGTTTTACATGGATCTTTCTCAATGGCGGTCTTTAATTGACCATCATCGATGACAGATGGCCGCCCACTATGCTCATGATCTTCAAGGCTCAGGTCTCTACTGTGAAATCATTTAAACCATTTTCGAGCTGACCACTCACTGGTCATTTCTTCACCAAATGTTTTGTTGATATCGCAAGCAGTTTCAGCTGCTTTACATCCTTTTTTGAAGTTGAAGAGCAAAGTTGCTCAAATATCACACTCTGACAGTTCCATTTCAGATGATTGTAACAATGGTGAAAAAAAAAAAATCAATGTTAATTTATTGATGCATTTGGGAAAGTCTATGTCTATATTATCAGACAATTGCAAAAAAAAAAAAATGTTTAAAAAAAAATTCAAAACTCTTCAAAAATCTGGTAGAAATTCTTCATGGTTCAAAACATTGCTTAATTTTCACTCAACCTGATAGATAAATATGTGCATACAGATATACATATATAAAAAATACATAAAAATGTACATACACACTTATATATGTAAGACAAAAAATTAGCATACAAACTCTATATATTAATCAGTGCAAATTGACTGGAGAAATTTAAATTAGTTTACATGCAGTTAAGCATTTCAAGAAAATATTTAATCATAACAGTTTCTCAATATATGTGTGTGTGTGGAATTATATGGTAATAAAAGACTCACAGTAACATTCACATGTATATGTGTGCACACACACATACACACACACACACATACACATATACATATATACATATATACATATGCATGTATACATACACGTGCATACATGAATGCACAGATACTCATATACATGCACATGAGTATGTACATAAGGCATATAATCATACACATATTTACAAGATAAAATACCATCCACTAAATGATACAGTTATATATGATAGAATCAATTATAAGACAAGAACTAAAACTGAAAAGAATGCTAATTCAATCAAGGCTAAAACTATAAGTAAAAAGAAACATAGAATTAATAAATCATCTAATAATAAACTGGTAAGTGGTAATAATAATAAACTCAAAATAAATAAACATCAGCCTCTAAATATTAAACACAATATAGAAAAATAAAATATTAAATCATGTTATAAACCTAATATAAATAATAAGTAACTGATAAATAATTATAATTATTCTTATAGTGAAAAAACATGTAAATAAATTGGATGATAATAATAAACTGATAATTCCCTTGAATACCCATACCATTGATGATCCATGCAATATTTGTAATAAACAAAATAAACCATATACCCCTTCCATAAATTTTACTAAATCTAAAATAGATTATAAACTCTCTAAAAATAATTCTAAAGAATTGAAAATGATTTGGTTTATCATTCCATATGCTATGCAAATTAAAAATAATTTAATCAAATCTTTATACAAGTCAGTTTTTAAGCATTTTAACAACAATAATAAATTTTGTGAAATTATTAATTATAAATATGTCAAAGTTGTTTTTAGTTTAACTTGTAACCTGTTCATGATTATATCAACTATTAATAGCAAATAAATAGATAATTTCTACAGTAATAGAAATATCCAATACAATAATTAACCTCAACACCAACTTAATCTCCCCAGCCTAAATGATAATGTTAATGGCCATAAATACCTTAATGATAAACGAGAAATAACTCATATTAACTCCCTTCCTAATAATACTTTGAATAAATCTATACATAAAGATGTAAATGAAACTTGCAGCTGTAAAGCTAAAATTAATTGTAAATTTAAAATTCTATATAAGAAAGATAACTTAGTCTACCAATGTATAGTTGAATCCCAAAGAAAGAAATTCTATTATATAGGATCAACAGAAAACAGAATTAAGATTAGGGTGGCTAACCATTTTCAGAGTTTTAAAAATAGACAAAAAATGAATTCTACCAGGTTAAGTAAGTTCATATGGGAATTAAAGGATAATTACATCAGATTTAATATTAAATAAAAGATTATTAGTTTTGTGAAGTCATATAAAATCTCCAACAAAAGATGTGAGTTGTGTACTTGAAGAAGCTTATAAAAATCCTTACATCTAGAAAAAATTTACTTAAAAAAAAAAAATGTATCATGTCTTCATTCAGTGAAATATGTTTTCTCTAAGTATAATTAAACTTTATACTCATAATATAGAGTAATATTAAACTATATCATATAATATTCATATATCCTCTGACATTTAGGAGACATATTACCTATTGATATAACAGACTAGCGTTATTGAAAATGTTTTGTAACTATCTCTATAAACACTATTTGGGTTAACTGTTATTAATTACACTACTTATGATATATAATACATTCGACTTTATTACCTTAAATTAACAACTAAAATTCTCACAATATCCTAAACACTAATTATTAATAATTATTAATTAATTTACTGAAATTAACTTAATCACTACGCATTGAATATATTTCCTAACTATTTCTATTAACACTAATTGAGATGACATAATGTAACAAATTCCTATCTATAACTAATACAACAGTCTTTTATATTTATACTTAACTGAATATTTAGAACTTTTATCTTACAATACGTAATATTTTCGGCCTATTATCTTGCGTTAGTATTAATTTTAAATTATAATTAACAATACTTATTATTTAAATAATATCAATGTATTGATAATATCCTGAAATTCTTTCTATAAACTACACTCGTGATGACATAACGTACAAGATCTCTATCTATCGAGAATGTAAACAAATAGTATATATTCATCGTGCTGATTATATGGTAGATAAATATATATGCTTTAAGTAGATATCATTTTAAGCTAATGTATTTAATTAAATCACTCTAAAATATAAAGAAATACTATTGAATTGAAGGTTATAATGCCTTATGTATGTACTTTTGTGCATGTATATGTATATCTGTGTATGTGCATGTATATCTATGTATATCTATGTATGTGCATGTGTTTGTATACATGCATATGTATATATATATATATATATATATATGTGTGTGTGTGTGTGTGTGTGTGTGTGTGTGTGTGTGTGTGTGTGTGT
>NC_069001.1:19333902-19340594 GCF_001194135.2 Octopus bimaculoides | reverse complement strand
TATATGTGTGTGTGTGTGTGTGTGTGTATATATATGTGTGTGTGTGTGTGTGTATATATATGAGTGTGTGTGTGTGTGTATATATATGCATGCAATTATTACTGTGAGTCTTTTATTACCATACTGGCAGAGATACCTGGTGTTGCTTGGGATTAAGATAGTATAGTTTGTATATATATATTACAGTTATGTTAAAACAGGTGATACAGGAAAGTGCACCATTGACGACAAAACATTTGTGGAGGAAATGATGGTCTAATTCGACTAATTGACATGTAATACGTCTGTTTGGAGGATTCTATGCCCTAACCTATCTTGGAAAATTGGGTGGGGGGAGTATATAATTTTTGAACCCATTGAAAAGCTGTTGGTGGATATACTCGTCTTTGAGGCGGTCAGTACTGCGTCTAACATGACCCATCGTATGGTTGACAGTCAAATGATTGGAGGTGTAATGGAGATATTGTATGTAAATGGGTACATTCTAGAAATGGGCTGCAATGGGAGAAGGTGATAAAGAAGTGAACTGCTGAAAGAGGTCGAGGAGGAGCTGGTAGTACTAGCAATCTTATCTTACCGCCTGAGCAGCACATGCCATTTGTTTCATTTGGAAATATGAAAGCTATGCAGAAATGACAATTTGAATGTAGCACACCAATTTGTACAGAGTTATCATTTTAATAAGAATAGGATGGATCATACCTGAAAGCAGCTCCTGGAGTTGTGAAGAAGGAATTTGCATGTGGCCTATTTCTGAGAGCTATTGTATTGGAACTCTGTCTAATCTAGCGTGCTAAACTTTGTTCTAATAATTAAGTTTTGCAGCATGCCTTAGCTGATCTTGGGAAAGTCTCATCTCCCTTCTCTCTTGAGACTCCATTTGACATGCTGCAGCATGCCTCTGCTGATCTTGAGAAAGTCTTATCTCCCTTTTCTGAGACTCTTGTCTTTGGTTTTCTGCAATCGTCCTTGCTTTATAAATGTTTCTGGAGAGATTACGTCTTTTCTTTGGTGGCATATTTTTTCAATATTGTAAACAAAAAATTACGAACATAGAAAAAATATACATTAATCTTTATTTTTGTGAGCAGTTGTATGTATATAGTATGTCTGTATTTTTGTATGTAGTGTAAATGAACAAAATAGAAACACATGTACGGAACTGCTAATTTAACGGTAAATGCCACAATAATTGTTACAGAGAGACAAAGAATTTTATATTTTACCTTGTAACCTTGCAACTGCTGTGATCACTATTAACTGGTAATGGAACAGTAAATGTGTATTGTTTTAAAGGAAATGAAAATAAAATTTCATATTGACACTGGCCAGCCCACACTTCACGCATGTCAGTTGTCCTGTGAGTATATAACACAAGCAACACACAACAAGGAGAAAGAGACAAGAATAAAATAACACATGTTAAAATTTTTTTTTCTAAAAATGTTCAATGACATTAATTGGAGTGTGGGGTTTGAGTAGATATCATTCCACCTTTTCATTTATCATTACCATTCTGTACACTTGATTTTATTTTCCCCCCACTTTTGTGTTTTGCCTGTCCTTGTGCTGTCCCCTTTGTTTTGACCCTGTGTGGTTAATAAAAAAAAAAAATCAAGTTGTCAGGTATGTATTTGTAGATGTTTGTGTGTGTGTATGTTTAGTAACATGCTGTACATAGTATGTCTGTATTTTTGTATGCAGTGTAAATGTGTATTGTTTTAAAGGAAATGAAAATAAAATTTCATATTAACACTGGCCAGCCCGCACTTCACACATATCAGTCATCAGGTATATATGTGTAGATGTGTGTGTGTGTGTGTGTGTGTGCGTTTAATAACGTACCATATATAGTATGTCTGTATTTTTGCATACAGTGTAAATTAATCCAAAAGAATTAAATGTTGACATTCCTGGGGTCTCATAGTATTACCATGTAAAATTTGATTTGATTTGGGTGAGCCATTTGAGAATGCATTGGGAACAGACAAAGATACAAAAGATTTTATATATATATATATATATATATATATATATATATATATATAATTCTGCACGCGCATATATTGAGAGACCGTTATGATTAGATATTTTCTTAAAACGCTTAACCACATGTAACTAATTTAAATTACTCCAACCATTGGACACTGATTAATACATAATCTGTACGTTAATTTTTTTCTTATATATAAATATGTATAAGTGTGTATGTATATACATTTTTATGTATATTTTTATATATGCATATCTATGTACTTTAGGGTGGAGCAAAAAATGCAACTTTTGAAATTGGTAACCAAGAATCGATATTTTGTTGCGAATTAGAGTTAAAAGAAAGGTGTATAAACTTAGTGGTTAAATATATTTTCAGGCTCTGCAATGCAATTGAAAATTTTTTAAATCACTATTCTTGGTAAAATTTTGGATTTCATGGACTATAAGTCATAATGAATACATATTTCTACATAGCAGAATGCAAAACAGTAAATATAGTATCCTTAAGAGGTTGCATACAAAGTTTCAATACAATTGACTAATATCTTGAGGTTCCGCATTGACTATAAAGACAATGAGAGTGTGAACTTCTCTGCAGTGTTATTACAACAGTTGTTGCATATGGATGTATGTCGTATGTGTGTCAAATTTTCTGCTTTAGGCCATTGTATTAAGATTAGTGATCATGTTAGATTTAGTGTTGTTTACATTTAGTGATGACTCATAAGCCAATAACGCATCATGATATTGAATGCCCAATATTTGGTACTCCATGTGATCTTAGCAAACGAGTTTTGCCAACTTACAAGGACGTACTAAAATGTGTTTTATTTGAATGAGAAAAAGAAAAGAATGTAGTTAAGAAAGATCCTTCAATTAAACACATTGTCAAGACTAGCAAAAAAGATAACCCTTCTTTGGCAAAAGGCATCCATCCCTTGTGTTACAATTGAGTCACTTAAACTTTTATCTAAAGTACCAAGCATTACTAAAATCTATGAAAAATAGAAAAAATATGCCATCGTTTTAAACAAAGTGTAATGTATTTAAAAACAATGCAACAAAAGATTTATTTGACATTTCTCAGTTGCAAGTGCAACTCCTTTAAAAACTGCAGTTGTAGTAGAGACAAAGAAATACCACAGAGAGAAAATTTTTTACAGGATCAATGGACAAATTGAAAAATGATCATTGGCAGAATAGATCAAGCAGTATCTAAACAGAACGATCAGAGGTTGATTAGAAAGAATCAGCCAGATCACAGTCGCCCTTCTACGTCAGCAAAGGATTCTGAATTGATAGCATTTTCATCAAGCAGTGAATCTGGAAATGGATCAGCAGGCAAAGATGAAAATCTTCCAATTCCATTTTCCATGAAATGAAAAGACGTCAGTAAAAACATAAGTTCAGAAACACCAATAAAACAAATGAAATTCTCAGCTTCTACTTGTGACTGCACTGGTGTGTTAGACCATGCTGCTGCTCGTCTTCCAAGTTCGGTCATCAGTGGCTTAATGGCAAGTACATCTGGTGAATGTTCTTTCATTATAGACAGATCGAAAGTAAGGCAGGAACGATCCAGAAAATGTAAATCCCTGCAGTAGGAATGTATGCCACATAAACTATTGTCTGCCGTGTATTTTGATGGAAGGAGGGACACAACCCTTATAAGTGAACAAATGGCAAAAACATTTCGTAAGAAAACAATTCAAGAACGCATTTCATTGATAGAAGAACCTGAGTCCCACTGACTTGGGCACTTTACTGTTAAAACGGGTTCTGCAAAAGCCATTTCCAATGGGTTGTTGAATTAATTGGAAACCAATCAGATAGTAACCAATCACATGATAGCTGTAGGTTGTGATGGTACTGCAGTCAATACAGGACCATTAGGAGGCATCATTAGACTTTTGGAGGATAAATTGAAGAAGCCATTGCATTGGTTTGTGTGTCAGCTCCACACAAATAAGTTTTCCTCACGCCATCTTATTAATGATCTTGATGGAAAAACTATCAGGCTGATTGGTAAGAGACTGGAGCGATGTGAAACACTTAAGTATTGTGAAATTTAATCAGATTCCAACAGACTTGCCATTAGTAGACAGAAATGATCTCAGCACTGATCAAAAATACCTTCTTGATATCCACCAGTCTATTTCTGGAGGGAAATGGTCATCTGAAATAGCATTAAGGAATCCCTGTAAAATGGTACATTCTCAATGGCTTACAGCTAAATCGTATGCTATGGTTATATGTTGCCACCAAGAATCCTTCTAACATGATGAAATTAATTGTTGCTTACACAATGAAAGTATAAATGCAATTCTTTCTCAAAAAATGGGGGCTCTAAATGTGTGCAAGACAACTGAGTCTTCGAGAGAAATGGATAAAGCGGTACAAGACATTGTATTTCCAGTTATACAATGGAATGCTTTCTTTGTGCACCCAGAAAATATTTCACTGGCCATGATAAACGATGAACGGAGCCACATTCGAGAACTAGCTTGAACACAGTATAAAGGGAAATCTGTGCAATTCAAAAATCCTGCCCTAAACTTTGCTGCCTCAAACTACATGGACATAATTAACTGGCAGGACACTATTGTTACTGAACCACCTCTAACACAGGCATTTTTCAATGAAGAAATCAATACCTTCATTCAACAATGGCATTTGATACAACTGGACAAACTACTGTGCCACATCCAAGCTGTGGAAAGATGTGTAAAACTTGTGACAGAAGCATCATCTAATGTTCATGGTGAGAACAGATGAGACGGATTCATTTGGAGTCGAATTAAATCAAGAGAAATTCCGGTGCTCCAGACAAAAAGGGAGTTCAGATTGAAAGGTAATACAGTAATAATCAATTAGGATTGTTTAGTTTTAGCTATTTTGAACATAAACAATTAACATTATGTCGTTTTAGGAATTTCCAAAACAACAAATCTTTGTTCCATTCTTTAGCTGAGTGTGAGATGCTAATTCTCATTTATGAAAAAGATTATTTGGCTTTGTTACTGGAACGAAAAGGAATGCACTACAACAATTTGTATTATTTAGTTACATGGGATTATTTTGAATAAATTGGAAATGTTAATTATTTTTATCACCAAAATGTGTCAAGAATCTAAAATTGGTTTACATGTAATTTTATTTTAATGTGTGTGTAATCTAGACCTCATGTAACACATATTCGGTGACGTAGTATTAAAAATAACAAAGAAAACAAAGTCGAAGAGTCTATTTATTTTACATAATTTTGAAATTTCAAGTGCATTTGTGGAGCCTGAAGATATAAATTTTAGAGCTTGAGATTTTAACACTCTTATTTTTAAAGGATTTTGCAAAAGAAAATCGATTTGTATCAATGAATGTAAAAAATAAAATGATTTTTTGCTCATTATTCAAAATTTCAAGTGGGCTATGGAGCCTGAAAATGTAAATTTAAGATTTTAACATAGTTGTTTTTAAAGGGTTTTGCAATAAAAAATATATTCTTGAAACCATATTTTGAAAATCTGTGTAAAAAGTACCTTTTTCACTCCACCCTAATGTACATATTTAGCTATCTATGTATATTCTATTCTATCCTATTTTATTTTTATTCTACTTTTATTTATTTTATTTTTATTGTTTTTTTACTTATTTTATTTTACCTTATTTGTTTTACTTTATTTTTTGTTATATTCAAATTAATCTGTTAACCCTCATGCACACACAAAAACAAAAATAAAATAACTCCATATATTTAGTCTGCTGGTATGAACTAAGAGGTCAATATGTAATCTTTTGAAGTATATCTTTTTCACTGATGATATTTTGCTCATATCTTATAAATGCAAATTTAAAGCATAAATTGTATGTATGTATGTATGTATGTATGTATGTATGTATGTATGTATGTATGTACAAGGGGGTACCCAAAAGTTACTGGAAATGTTCTCTGTGGGACAGCCAAGTGAAGTCCAATGTGAAGACAATCCCTATTTGTTTCATCGATGCAAAAGGAATTGTCCACACATAATTTGTTCCTCCTGGTCAAACTGTTAATCAAACAGTTTACTTGGCAGTTCTGAAGCATTTGTGAAACACAGTGAGATGAAAACACCCTGACCTGTGGCAAAGTGGTGAGTGGTGGTTTCATTACAACAATGCGCCTGTGCGCACTGCCTTGAGTGTGAAACAGTTTTTGACCAAAAACGGCATGACCCCGCTTATCCATCCTCCTTATTCACCAGATCTTGCTCCCTGTGGCTTTCTTTTTTTCCCCCAAATGAAAAAAAATCCTTAAAGGAAAATGTTTTGCAGATGTGGAAGAGATTAAGAAAAAATGACAGAGGTGTTAAAAGGCATCACTTTGCAAAGAGTTCCAGGACTACTTCAAACACTGGAAAATGCATCTGGGCCAATGCCTTGCTTCAAATGGAGAATACTCTGAAGGTGATAAAAGTATAAACATATAAAACTAAGTGAATAAAATATTGCAAATTCCGGTTTCTTTTGGGTACCCCTTCGTGTGTGTAGGTGGATGTATATTTTATGTGTGTGTGTATGAATGTGTATATATTGGTGTGAGCTTACACTTATAGATATGCATATGTATGTTTCTATGTAGGTATTATGTCTAAGTGTGTATATATGCATATTTATTAGAATGGATAAATATATATACAAACATTTTGTAATGTATTTAT
>NC_069001.1:19331546-19333544 GCF_001194135.2 Octopus bimaculoides | reverse complement strand
TATATGTATATATATATATATATATATATATATATATACACAAGCACATATATATTCTCTTTCTTTATTATTTTTTTACTCTTTTCTATCCTTTTTGTCCCATTATCTCTCAGCATAGTCCTGACTCATCCTTAAACTATAGATTGCTGATGAAAAACAGATAGGAAATCCCATACATGTTATACCTTGTAACTCCTATCCTGTAATGAAGCACATATGACATAGGATTAAAAATATACCAAATTTTCCAGTATTTGTTTTAATATATTCTTTCGTATATATTTATAATGATATATTTTTGTGTATGTGTTTGTAACTGTGTATTGCTGCATCTGTGTTTATAAACATATCTATGTATATAATATTATATATTACAAAGTGATTGGTGGACAAATAGAGACAAGTTTGTCAAGAGAAGCCTTTAAACTTATCAGGGGCAAGACAATCTCACTAGCATTGGTGCCACAATAAGATGTAGCCAGTATACTGTTTAAAGTGGTTGAGAACAGAAATGGTATGCAGTTGTAGGAATGAAGCTGAAGATGAAACAAATGAGTGAGATGTGGTCTTTCTGATGTGCCCCTGAGGGCAGTAACTCTGAATAAGAATTGACTCATGTCATCAGAACTAGCCTAAGTTATGCCAGCATGGAAAATTGACATAAAATTATAAAGATAGTGGTGATGGTGGAGATGGCATAGCATGTGTGTGTGTGTGTATACATACATAAATATGCATAAAATAAGTATTTGTACGTATGTGTATTCCTATATGTGTGTATGTGTATTCTATCCATATGTGTGTGTGTTTTAATCGGATTTTCCTAAAGTCATCTTTAATTTGATGTCTAAATAAAAATTCTGACCATGTTTATTTTCTTTCTTAGTGCATAGTTTTCTCTGATGTCCAACCACAAGCACCTGTTCACTTCCTGGTAATTCCTCGGAAACCAATTCCAACTTTAAGTGATGTTGATGCCGAAGATCAGATGGTAGGTACACTGTTGTATTGGTGTTGGTGGTGAGCATAGTAGTTGTGGGCATGGTGTAGGAGAGTCCTCTCTATTCTTCTGTTCATTCCTTTTATTATTTGGCTTGGCTTGGTTTTTACAACAGGATGCCCTTTCTAACACTAGCACACACATGCACATGTGTAATAAATATATGTGTATGTATGTATCTATATAACATTGATAATGAAGAGGAGAGTAGAAATTTTATTCACATCTGAAAATTTATATTTAAAAATTTTCTACAGCAGTTATATCTGACCTACATATTTTTCGGCTGCAGTAACTGCACATTGCTTTGTATGCAATTATGCATTCTAGTATTGCAATTTCATCAAGGGTCCAACACTTATAACATTTTCAAAGTGAACCAATTCAAACAAGCGTCTTGCATTGGTATACAGTTGAAGGTAATAGCATTGCTGTTTATATTTGATGGAATGTTAGTCTTATTATCAGCTCTGCTGGTATTACAGTTGAATCGTGGTTTTGAAATGTTTATTCAGATTTCAGTTAATTGTAGCAGTTTTGTTTACATGTTGCTGTAAGGAGTACATTATTTATTCAGAGGTATTTTACTTACTTTCGGTTTATACTATTATCTCACATATACATGCATACATATATACGTGCATACATACATACATACATATATATATGTATATGAAGACAGGGAAAGCCCCCGGCCCATGAGGAATCACTGCAGAGATGCTCAAAATATCTGGCAGTGTCGGCTATAGCCTAGTCACCTGTATTGTTAACCAGGTGATACACGAAGGAGTCATACCCAATGACTGGTGTAGCAGCACCATAGTCAACTGTCACAAAGGTAAAGGTGACGCTTTAGATACAAATAATTACAGAGGTATCAAATTGTTGGATCAGGTAATGAAAGTCATGGAGAGGGTCATAGCTCAACTAATTAGGGAGCGAGTCAGTTTAGATGGGATGCAGTTTGGGTTCGTTCCAGGAAAAAGCACCACTGATGC
>NC_069001.1:19324568-19330743 GCF_001194135.2 Octopus bimaculoides | reverse complement strand
GACCAAGTTAGTAGTGGGGGTGGGTGCGCTGAAAGTGTAGCTGCTAGAATAAGAATAACCTGGGTAAAGTTCAGAGAGCTCTTACCTCTGCTGGCGACAAAGGGCCTCTCACTCAGGGTAAAAGGCAGACTGTATGATGCATGTGTATGAACAGCCATGCTACATGGCAGTGAATCATTAGCCGTGACTACTGAGGACATGCGTAAGCTTGCAAGGAATGAAGCCAATATGCTCTGATGGATGTGTAATGTCAGTGTGCATACTCAACAGAGTGTAAGTACCTTGAGAGAAAAGTTAGACCTAAGAGGCATCAGTTGTGGTGTGCAAGAGAGACGATTGCGCTGGTATGGACATGTGGCGAGAATGGATGAGGATAGCTGTGTGAAAAAGTGCCACACCCTAGCAGTTGAGGGAACCCGTGGAAGAGGTAGGCCCAGGAAGACCTGGGATGAGGTGGTGACCGAGACTTTTGAAAATATGTTGTGCGTGAGAAGACCCGGCAAGCCAAGTGAGACCAAAATCCGAGGCCTCTGCCAGGGATGTAGCCAGCCCACTTGTGCATACTATTCCTTCATTGGAGACTACACTCTGCTTGCAAAGACCTGTTGAGGCAAGTGAAATTGAAATCGAATTAAATTTGTAAACTGGCACCCATGCCAACGTGTCTTTCATTGAACACTAAACTCTGCTTGCGAAGACCTGTTGGGGCAAGCGAAAGCGAAATCGTGATGGCACCTGTACCAGTGGAGCACTAAGAGCACCTTCTGAGTGTGATCGTTGCCAGAGCAGCTGTCTGGCTTCCGTGCCGGTGGCATGTAAATAGCACCATTTGAGCATGATCGTTACCAACGTCGCCTTCCTGGCACGTGAAAAGACATTCGAGCGAGATCGTTGCCAGTGCCACTGGACTGGCTCCTGTGCAGGTGGCACGTAAAATACACCATTTCGAGCATGGCCATTGCCAGTACTGCCTGAATGGCCTTTGTGCCGGTGGCACGTAAAAGCACCCACTACACTCATGGAGTGGTTGGCGTGAGGAATGGCATCCAGCTGTAGAAACTCTGCCAAATCAGATTGGAGCCTGGTGTTCACCTGGTCCATCATTCCTCAGTCAAATCGTCCAACCCATGCTAGCATGGAAAGCGGACGTTAAACGATGATGATGATGATGATGATGATATAATTGTTAAACAGGACGTCAAACATTAAGGCAAGGCAAACATCTCAAGTCATATACAATATTATTACAGGAAGAAATTCAAAATCTTATAGCAGTTTCTGGGATATCCTCGAGTATGAGATATTCTGTCATCAGAGATAAATTGGGGAAAAAATATGGAAAATAAGAATGGTATATGTCAGTAAGATGATAACATAGAAGTCCCTTCCTCTGTTATCATCTTATTTTACCATTAGAATTTTCAGAACTAAGAAAACACCGCCGCCAAACAGTCACCTGGAAGCTTTTGAAAATGAACTTTGCTCTTTAATTAAGGACATTAAGTTTAAGAACCACACCCTTAGGCATAATAAGCACTAAAGAAAGCGTAAGGATTTGGTTCTCGAGTTAAAATCCAAAGATGGTATAATAGTACACTCAGATAAAACAAGAAACACATATAAACATGAACATTGTTACTTATCATGAACTCATTCAGTGTGAAATCCTTAAAGAATATAAAGTAGTCCCTAGGAGTACCCTCAAAACAATCAACTTAGAGGCCAAAAAGATTATGTTAGAGTATAATATTGATGACCAAACTGAACCTTTTATACCGATTAGACCTCATATTACTATTAAAGACCATAAAGATAATTACCTACATAACACCCAGGTCAGATTAATATGCCCCAATAAGTCAGATTTAGGTTAGCTTAGTAAAGCAATCTTAGATAAGTATATACCTACTCTTAAGAAGAAAATTAAATTAGGGCTATGGAAAAATACCTAAGGCGCAATTGAATGGTTCTCTAACATAAAATATAAGTATAATCATAAATTTTTGCAAATTGACATTCAAAATTATTACTCATTGATTAATCCTACAATCTTAAATAGTGCGCTTATCTTTGCTATGCATTGTACTAAGTTAAGTAGAAAAGAAATTAATGTAATCCTCGAATTCGATAATAGGTTGTGGGCCAGGACGGATACCTCTGACTTCTTTGATATAATTATGAGAGCCCCAGATTCAGCCGAGTTAAGTGACCTTGTGGGTATTTACCTTTTAGATAACATCTACAAAGAATTCCCTGAACTCACGGGAGGCCTATATAGAGCCGACACTTTTCTTTATCAAAAGCATCTCCAATAGACGCCTAGAATTACTCAAGAATTGCCTATATAAATTCTTCAATAGATTTGGCCTTTCCATAACAATAGAGAATGAAAACTACTCCATTGATTACTTAGATGTTAACTGTGATTTAAGTACATCAACCTTATATGAAACCCAACTCCAACCTGAAATATATAAATTGTCAAAGTAACCATCCACAATCTGAAAACAGGTTTTAATCAAAGGATTTCTTATCTCTCATCTAATGAGGACATATTTGATAGTCATAAGGACAGGTACGATAAGGCACTTAAAGATGCAATCTATAGAGGTAGAATTAAATATACCCCTCATGAATGTGGAAGGAATAGTAGGAACAACGAATGTGATAACTGTAACTTTGTTGCACTTGACCATAGACACAAGCGATATAAAAAAGCACAGGTAGCTAGCTATTAACACGAATGTAACCAAATCTAGTAACTGCATGAATAACTACAATAGTATAGTAATACACATGGTAGATCTGCGAGGGTTAATGCATGCAGGAATAGTAACACCAATATGCACTCCACCCATGTAGAAACTACCAGTAAATCGGGAAATCGGATCTGGTGTATAATCCCTTTTGCAATGCAAATAAGGACGAACTTAGTGAAGCAATTATTGAATGTCATAAATAGACACTTTGGTAAGAATAATAGGTATTCTAGTATTGTAAATAGTAGTAAAATTAGGATAGGTTACAGCCTTACACATAACTTAGGGTGCATAATAGCCTCTCGGAATAATAAGAAATTAGATACTTTCTACTCAAATAGAAACATATACGGTACGGTCAGTGATATTAGTAGTAATATCAACATTAACCACTACCCCAACATTAGTCCAGAATTCTCTCAGAATCAAAATAACCAATCTAACCGCAATAGACCTGATCCTACCCCACTAGGGGGCTATTCCCCCCTGCAAGATAACCTATATGACTGTAGGAACAAGAATAACTGCATTCAGTAACACCTGTAGAATAAAGGATGCTATCTATCAATGCAGTGTCACAAAAAAGTCTAGCAAATGGAGTTATATCAGTGCAACCCAAAATAAAATAAAATGTAGACTGGCTGCGCACCAGCATTCTTTTAGAAATAGAAACTTAATCAATTTGACTGGTTTAAGTAAGTACACCTGGGAGCTCAAAGATAGTAACACTAGCTTCACATTGTATTGAGAGATCCTCGCTATGGTACATTTGTATAATGGAAAAAATAGAAAATGTCACCTTTGCATAAATGAGATTTAAAAAATTCTAACTGCACAAATTCCGTTTTGAGTATAGAGTAGCTTGCTTGCATAAAGTTAGGTCCACTTTCGATAGTTATAAATAACACTAGAAATACTCATACAATTCCATATTACTACATATAACCCATAGCTATTAATTAGTAGCCCCTGTTTTTGGCAGATTATACATCTTACCCCTTTATTATTATTTTTGTCTTGCTTAGAAGTATTGAGTCTCATGTAGGTAGTTTAATTACAACCCACTCTTCCTCTTTTACTAAGTCTTATTTGTTACCCCTCTCCCTTAACTATTTCCTACTTGTAATTATTAACTTTAGATACTTTTTCACTTCCCCATATTAGTATGTATAATTTCCACAGCATACATATAGGAGCCCCTTATAGTTTAATGGAGGTTTTACACCTTACTCCATTTTAGGTCATCTTGCTGAATAACTGATGCCCCACCTAGTTAGTCAATTATCTAATCTCTCCTGTTTCCCTTCTCCTAAATCTTTAATGTAACCCCCCCACCTCTACCTTCTACCTATCTCTACTTTTGATAGATATAAATAACACTAGAAACTCTCATACTACTCCATCGTAGTACTTAGAACACAGTTTATAATTAGTAGCACATGTTAGTTTAGTGCAGGGTCTACATCTTACCCTTTTATTTTTGTCATGCTTAGAAGTATTGAGTCTCATGTAGGCTGTTTATTTGCAACCCCACCCTCTACCCCTTTCCCTAAGCCTTATATGTTACTCCCACACTTTCCTTCTCTTACAATTATAAACTTTAGATATATTTAACTACCTCATATTAGTATTTATAATTCCACTGGATACTAATAGGATCCCCGTTTAGTATAATGGGAGTTTTTATAGGTCATACTGTTAGGAATAACTGAGGCCCTCCTAGTTAATCTAATACCTAACCCCACCTCCTACCTTTCTCCTAAGTTTTTAAATGTAACCCACTACCTATATCTATTATCTCATTCACCAAGTAACATTTCCCCCACCTTATTAACGTATTACCCCTTATATTTTGCCTTTTATTTCTTTTATTGGTGATATGAGAACATTAATGACCTCTGGCTTTCTACCACATTAGCCCCACTTATTACTATTACTATAACCCCCCCTCCCATGCTTGATTCCTTCTTTCTTTTCATTTTATTTTTTCAGTCTATTCTATTATTTATTTCATGGTCTTTCCTTTACTTTATCGCACACTATGCCTACAAATATTTCTTACACCCTCTGGAATTATTACTCTTTTGTTTCTTTTAATGATTAGATTTAATTAGTATTTTTCTATCTTACCTTTGGTCATTTTATCTTTATTTTAATTTTTAGTTTTTTATTATTATTTTAGCTTTTTAGGCTCACTTAGTTAAATGCTTATCTTAAGGCTACTTTTCTGGCCGGTAGCCTCGGCATTAATGCTACACATCTATTGTACCCATTAGTATCTCTATATTTCTTTTTTTTTTTGGTTTATAATAACAGAAATGATTTACTTTTATGTTTATGTAATGCTTTTGTAGGCTTGATAGCATTTTAACAATTGACTTGTCCTTAAATTTTATCCACCTAAGAATCAATGCCATTTTATTTTTGCTCTGTAGAGCACCTATTTAATATACTCATTACTTACCAGTACTTTACTTAATTTCGACTACAATTTACTATATACGTTGTTCAGCCATATTTTTTCCTTGTTTTCATTGATCTGTTGGTGTACCGCAACCTGTTGCCTCCCCTTAACCACTTAATTGTTGTCTTTATGTTCCCCTCTCATATGTTATACCGTTAAGTGGCCCTTAAATTCTACTCATTGTCTTACCTCCCTTACTTTTTTTCCTTCCTCTCTTTTTCTTGTTTATCTATAAACAAACCTTTTGTAATGGTTTAACTTGTGAATTGTATTAAATTGTTACTGACTGCTGGACTTAGACATATTCCATTGTGTACCATAGGGGGGATTCTTGGTATTAATTTCCTGTGAGTAAATTTTTTTAACCCTACTTAAGTTTACTCCGTTTAACATAGGTTTCACTTTCGAGAATTATATTAATATGTGGTAATCTTCAAGTTTAGTGGGGTAAAAAAAATAAATAAAAATATGCAAGGGAAGTAACTGAACGTCTTACCAGTATTCTCCGTACTACTCCGTTTATAAATAAATCACACACGTGATTTGATTGATGTTAACTGTTTATATATAAATCACACACGTGATTGAATATCATAGTTTCTTATGAGAAATCGAAAATGCCTCGTGGAAGACTGGCTGCACAACATCTTATTGTTGCTGAAAACGAAATCCTCAATCTCATCTTATCTATATGAATTTCTATGGCGGAATTCAATCCCAAAAGAAAAAACATTTGTTTATTTTTTGGCTGCCATTGCTGAAGTGTATAATGTTGAGTAGGTGAATTTCTAGAACTGCATGGTGACCCTCACTCGGCGTAGTCGTGTTCATTGAAAATAGATATATTTTAATGAAATTTTCTACAGTGCAATAATTTCAAACATCTGGAGCATAACTGTAGAAAATTTCATTAATAAATATCTATTTTTAATGAACACGATTTCATTGAGAT
>NC_069001.1:19323352-19324440 GCF_001194135.2 Octopus bimaculoides | reverse complement strand
TATCGAAATAAGACAATTTTTAACGTGAAATAACTTCGAATACAAAATTTATTATCTGTTCTATACCACAAAATATACAAGTATACGAAGTTTGAAAGTGTTTCGGTACCAAAAACACTACATAAAAAAAATGTTGCCCGTCAAATCACAAAGGTCCAAAAAATTCCGTCGTATGCTGTTTTAGATTCTTTTCTGCCTGTTGTTTTTGACTCCGTTCCGTCGGGTACTTCTGCAAAACATTTTGTTTCCGTTTTGTAAAAAGAAAAAAACATTTTAAATTTTTATAAGAAAAAATTCCGTCGCATGCTGTTTTAGAAAAAAAAAAAAAAAAATGCACGTGTATGATTTATTTATAAACAGCTAAAAGAAAACGGATAATAATGGTAAGTCATTCAGTTATTTCCCTTTAATATTTTTATTTACTTTTTTTACCCCCCTAAACTTGAAGATTACCGTAACATGTTATTTACACAGAGCTTCTGGATAACTTCTTCCTTTAA
Source organism: Octopus bimaculoides (assembly GCF_001194135.2). Classification (NCBI taxonomy): domain Eukaryota; kingdom Metazoa; phylum Mollusca; class Cephalopoda; order Octopoda; family Octopodidae; genus Octopus; species Octopus bimaculoides. Next base: position 19,323,940 of record NC_069001.1, on the reverse strand, counting down.
CACCCTGACCCCCACCTCCTAACTGCACCCTCCCATTAATAATTTGTAGTATTCTCCAGTCCTTTAATAGGTCATGGCGATCTTTCGGTACTAGTCCGCCATAACTTCTGGTCATTGCGCACACGCATACTGATTTCATGATCGTATAGTGTGTTTATGTGTTTAAAGTTTCAGTTCGGATGGCACCTTACTCGCTCGCACCTTGGCCACACGTTTTCCGCAGTACGAAGGCAAGAGCACCCATTCCTCTGTCCTTATTGCTTCGGTGGAGTGCTTTATTGCTTCCTCCTCCGTTGTGAAGCGCACCTCCATAGTGGCGTATCTCCTCCCTATACTGGTTACATGATCGTATAGTGTATTTATGTGTTTAAAGTTTGAGAACTGTATGCATCTGAGGGGGAGAAGGTTTGAGTTTAGTGGGCCATTCATTTTTTTTCTATTTAATGTTGTCTTTTCATATTTTCAAGTCATTTAAAAACAAACGCACTATATGATAATGTAATCAGTATGCGTGCGCACAACGACCGGAAGTTATGGCGTACTAGTATCGAAAGATCGCCCGATTTCAGATTTCAAATTTCAAATTCC
>NC_069001.1:19319111-19322912 GCF_001194135.2 Octopus bimaculoides | reverse complement strand
CTGATGCTTCTTAGGTCTAACTTTTTTCTCAAGGTACTTACACTTTGTCGAGTTTGCACACTGACATTACACATCCATCGAAGCATACTGGCTTCATTCCTTGCGAGCTTATGCATGTCCTCAATAGTCACAGCCAATGTTTCACTGCCATGTAGCATGGCTGTTCGTACACATGTGTCATACAGTCTGCCTTTTACTCTGAGTGAGAGGCCCTTTGTCACCAGCAGAGGTAAGAGCTCTCTGAACCTTGCTCAGGCTATTCTTATTCTAGCAGCTACACTTTCAGCGCACCCTCCTTGGTCACCTAGGTAATGGAAGTTATCAACTATGTCTAGTTTTTCTCACTGGAATGTGGCAGAAGTTGTTCTCTGCACATTTTCAGTGTTTATTGCTCCTGAGAATCTGACACATACAAAAACTATCTTCCTAGTTAGCCTTCCTTTGATATTGCTGCACCTCTTATGTGTCCATAGCTTACACTGGGTAGATCTTATGGAGTTTCTACCTACACCTTTTCTACAGATTGAGCAGGGCCATCTACCTGAAGGGGTTTGTGGTTTGTCTACCTTCTAACGTATTAGGACTTTGGGTTTAGCTAGGTTCATTCTAAGGCCGTTCGATTCTAATCCTTGCTTTCACACCTAAAACTTTTCCTGTAGTTCTGATAGTGACTCAGCAATTAGAGCAAGGTCATCAGCATAGAGGAACTCCCAGGGGCATCCTGTCTTGAATTCCTTTGTTATTGCCTGGAGGACTATGATAAATAAAAGGGGGCTGAGGACTGAACTTTGGTGGACCCCTACCACTACCCGGAATTCTTCACTGTACTTGGCTCGCACAGCTCTCGCTAACCATTGATCTATCCCTAGTTTCCTTATTGACCACCAGATAAGGGATCGGGGGACCCTGTCAAAGGCTTTCTCCATGTCATCGAAAGCCAGGTACAGTGTTTATCTTTGGCTAGGTATTTCTCCTGCAGCTGTCTTACCAGAAATATAGCATCAGCAGTGCTTTTCCCTGGCATCAACCCAAACTGCATGTCATCTAAACTGATCCTCTCCCTAATTAGTTGGGCTATGACCCTCTCTGTAACTTTCATTACCTGATCCAACAACTTGATACCTCTGTAATTATTTGTATCTAAAGTGTCACCTTTACCTTTGTAGCAGTTGACTATGGTGCTGCTACACCAGTCATTGGGTATGACTCCTTCGTGTATCACCTGGTTAACTATATGGGTGACTAAGCTATAGCCGACACTGCCAGATATTTTGAGTATCTCTGCAGTGATTCCTGATGGGCCGGGGGCTTTCTCTGTCTTCATACTCTTAATTGCTTTATCTACTAAGGTACTGTCAACTTGGATAGCTGGTCCCTCTGTTGGGTCAACATTCGGTAGATTCTCTCTCTCCCATTCATTTTCTTTATTGAGCAACCTTTCATAGTGGTATCTCAAAACCTCTCTCTTTGCAGCCTTGTTTAGTGCAAGTGAACTATCATCCATGCGGATACATTTCTCTCCTTCGACATCACAATACTCTCTCACACAGTGTCTTGCAACACGAAATACCTCAAGTCTTTGGTCCTGATGGTGCAGAACATTGGCAAATTTTTTCTTATCTGCTTCCCCTCTGGCTAAATAAACCTGTCTCCTAACTTCCCTTCTGGCAGTCTGATACAATTCCCTGCTACCACCATCCTTCCAGTCCTTCTAAGACTGTTTGTTTTGTCTAATAGACCTGTCAACAACATTGTTCCACCACCACGTTATCTTGGGTTGAGAGGGAACTTTGCACCATCCACAGATCTGGTCAGTAGCTCTCAGCAGGTTGTCTCGTAGAAACCTCCAGTTGTCTCGTAGAAACCTCCAGTTGTCATTTACGTTGTGTGAAGCTATATCCCCTTCTATTTTGTCAAAGGCTTCGAGTAATATGTCGCTAAATCTCTGTCCATTTGCAGGATCTTTAAGCTTCCAGACCCTTCTCCTCCAAGCTGGTCATCTACTGGGCAACCACTTAGCCCTGATCCTGAAGTCACTAACTACCAGTCTATGTTGTGGGGTACATTCTTTGCCTGGGAACATTTTGGCATTTATAAGCAGCCATATTTCCCTTTTTCTGGCGAGGATGTAGTGAATTTGGCTAGTGTGTCTGCCAGAACGGTAGGTGACTAGGTGACTGGCAGGTTACCTAAAGTTAGTATTGCAAACCATAAGATCATTTGCATCCAGCAGCCTGGTTTCCTCCTCATTGCAGGAACCGAAACCATAGCCTCCATTACGCCATGGAAGCCCCCTGTATGTTGTCCAACATGTCCATTGAAGTCACCAGCCACAAAGAGAAGGACCCTGTCATTCGTCAATGAGATAGTCTGCAAGAGGGTGTCATAAATCGGTCTTTCTGTCCATCGGGTAGCCCTGGCTGAGGGTCATAGGCTGAGATAATGGTTGCTAACCCATGATGGAGCAGTAATCTAATCTTAAGTATTCTATCGCATACTCTGACTACCTCGATTACCTTATCCCCCCATTTCTCCACAAGAAGTATATCCACACCCCCGACCCTGTCTATGTTCCCTGCCCAGAAAATCTTGTACCTGTGTTCTTTGCCTGTGAGGAACCTAGTGTAACCTCCTCTCCACCTTACTTCTTGGAGGCAGTAGATATCGATACATCTCCGTTCAAGCATCTCAACAATCTCACTAGACCTACCTTCCAGTGTGCCGACGTTGAGAGTGCCAACCCTGAGGGTGTGGGAGGTATGGGCCCGTGAGACCCTGGGGCGGGAGACAGCAGTGTCATGTACCTGAAAAGAAAGCTCGCATTTGACAGAATTCATTAAGAAACAATAGCCTTCAATTCAACCTGCATACACTACACTATCATATTTTTGCACTATATGATCACTACCTTACATAGGAGATAATCCCTAAGTAGGGGTGGGGGTGGTGTAAAGCCTTTAGAAGTGTTCATGGGAGACAACCAAAGGATGGGAAAGGATAGGAGAGGGTGGTAGGGTGGCGTACTGCGAACAGAGTAAGGCAGAGAAAGAGAGAGAGAGGGGTTAGTGGTCAGGACACGAGGGAGAAAGATATTCTTTTGGGATTTGTGTAGCATAGTTTAACGAGACAGCAAATGTTGATAATAGTAAAATAGAATTGAAAAATCTGAGAGTTTTCGATCAGCTAATCTAAGACAGAATTAGAGGAATAAGTGACTGTGTGATAAACTTGAATGAATGAATGAATGAATGAATGTGATGACATGGTAATGAAATAGACAGAATAGTGAAAAGAACTAAATAAGGGGTTTATGATCTGCGCGTAAATAGAAGAGTATGAACGAGGTTGAAAAGAGAAAAACTTCTTATCTGAGCATCTATATATGTATCTCTGAGAGATTTAGAAATGCATTATTTCTATTTTTGAAATCAGTGAAAGTGTTTCACTAGAATTATTATATGTTTACAAGAGCTTGACAGGCATCTCCAACTAGCAAGCTATTGCTACTCCAGACTGATGACGAGCAAAGACTCAGAAACATGTCTCTGGATGCAGGCTTAGCTGGGTGGAGGTGTTTGTCTCCCCCTTGTAAACATAAGGACACAGGAAATGTGTCAAGGCTGACAGGAAGCGGTGCTGTTTCCTAGGTCTAACCAACAGTAGTATTATTCCCGTCATGGGACTGTCACATTAAGTTGACAGCATACAACTATTTTATCGCATCACTACTGCATAAATCTCTCTGAGAGATTTAGAAATGTATTATTTCTATTTGATATATAAATACATAAATACTTATAT
>NC_069001.1:19315704-19318929 GCF_001194135.2 Octopus bimaculoides | reverse complement strand
ATATATATATATATATACATATATATATATGTCTGTATGTATTAGAGGTTAAGCAACCATCTAAGGCATAATAAATATCCAATATAGTACTGGATGTATACCTACGTATTTATATCCAAGTGTTTACTACTGCAAGGCAGTATCGCAATTGAATATTAGGAATTAGTGGGGGTAAACCAGAAATTTACTCAGAATATGTAAGGCAAATAAGAAAATGGAGAGGATAATCAATCTGAAGAGGCTTGGAGATACCATTATGAAAGACTGCTGAATGTGGAGAATGAATGAAAGGACGAGAGTCTGCCAAAGTTTGACCCAATCGAGGGACCAGCTACCAGAATCGACAGTACCCTGGTAGATAAAGCAATTAAGGATATGAAGACAAGGAAAGCACTTGGCACATTAGGAATCACCGCTGAGATGCATAAAATATCGGGCGGTGTGGGTTGTGGTCTTGTCACCCGCATCATAAATCAGGTAGTTCACAAAGGAGTCATACCCTATGACTGGTGTAGCAGCATCCTAGTCAACTGCTACAAAGGTAAAGGTGATGCTTTAGATAGAAATAACTACAGGGGTATCAAATAATTGGATGAGGTAATGAAAGTTACAGAGAGCGTCATAGCGTAACTAATTAGGAAGAGAGAGAGAGCCTAGATTAGATGCAGTTCGGTTTAGTGCCAGGCAGGAGCACCACTGATGCTATATTTCTGGTAAGGCAACTGCAGAAGAAATACCTAGCCAAAGATAAACCTCTGTACTTGGCTTTTGTTGACTTGGAGAAAGCCTTTGACAGGGTCCCCCTATCCCTTATCTGGTGGTCAATGCAGAAACTAGGGATAGACGAGTGGTTGGTAAGTGCTGTACAAGCCCTTTACATAGATGTTGTCAGTAAGGTGAGGGTTAGCAATGAGTATACTGAAGAATTCTGGGTAGAAGTAGGGGTTCACCAAGGATCAGTCTTCAGCCCCTCTAATTCATCATAGTCCTCCAGGCAATCACAGAGGAGTTCAAGACAGGATGCCCCTGGGAGCTCCTCTATGCTGATGACCTTGCTCTAATAGCTGAGTCACTGCCAGAACTAGAGACGATGTTTAGGGTGTGGAAGCAAGGTATAGAATTGAAGGGTTATAGAGTGAACCTAGCAAAAACCAAAGTCTTCGTAAGTAGGAAGGCTAACAAATCACAAACCCCTTCAGGTAGATGGTTCTGCTTGATCTGTAGAAAAGGCATGGGTAAAGACCCCATATGATGTACCTGGTGTAAGCTATGGATACATGAAAGGTGCAGCGATATCAAAGGAAGGTTAACTGAGAAGATAGTTTTTGTATGTGGTCGATGCACAGGGGCAATAATCACTGAAGATGTACAGAAAACAGATTCCATCACATGTCAGGGGGAAAGACTAGAAGTAGTTGGTAGCTTCCACCACCTAGGTGACCAAATCTGTAGTTGGGGGTGGTGGCTCTGAGAGTGTATTGGCTAGAATAAGAATAGCCTGGGCAAAGTTCAGAGAGCTCTTACCTCTGCTGGCAACTAAGGGCCTCTTGCTCAGGATGAAAGATAGACTGTATGATGCATGTGTGTGAACTGCCATGGGCCATGACTACTGAGGACATGCATAGGCTTGAAAGAAATGAAGCTGGTATGATCCACTGGATGTGTAATGTCAGTGTGCATACACGGTAGTGTGAGCACCCTGAGAGAAAAGTTGGGTATAAGAAGCATCAAATGTGGTGTGCAACAGAGACGACTGCACTGGTATGGTCATGTGTCATGTATGGATGAAGACAGTTGTGTGAGGAAGTGTCACACTCTAACTGTGGAAGGAACATGTGGAAGAGGTAGACCCAGGAAGACATGGGATGAGGCGGTGAAGAATGACCTTCGAACATTGGATCTCACAGAGGCAATGACAGGTGACTGAGACCTTTGGAGATATGTTGTAATTGAGAAGATCTGGCGAATAAAGTGAGATTGCAGCCATGGCTGATGCCAGTGTTGCATGTCTGGCCCATTTAAGAGTACCTTTGAAGCATCAGGCGATATGATTTTTTCAAGAAGACCCATTGAGTCAAGTAAAACCAAAATTGTAGCTGTGGCCAGTGCCCCCTGACTGGCTCCTGAGCCAGGGGTATGTAAAAAGCACCATTTGAATGTGGCCGATGCCAGTACCCCCTGACCGGCTTCTGTGCCGGCGTCGTGTAAAAAGTACTATCCAAACAGGATCGATTCCAGGGCCACCTGACTGGCTCCTGTGCCAGTGGCATGTAAAATGCACCCATTACACTCTTGGAGTAGTTGACATTTGGAAAGGCATCTAGCTGTAGAAACATTGCCAGATCAGATTGGAGCCTGGTGCAGCTGCTGTCTCTCCAGACCTCAGACAAACTGTCCAACCCATGCCAGCATGGAAAATGGACGTTAAACGATGATGATGATGATATATATCTATTGGGTTATCTCATAAATAATGCAAATATACTCGCCTTCATTTTCTACGATGCTCTTCCATCTATCTGGTAGATTTGCAAGGCCCCTCTTCCAAAATTCATTTTTCCATGACGAAAAATACTCCTCCAGTACTGTTCTGACCTCGTCTACAGTGTTCATATTTTTTCCGTCCAAATAATTTTGAAGACTGCAGAATAAATGATAATCAGATGGGGCAATGTCCGGCGAATATGGTGGGTGGAGCATCGTTTCCCATTCAAACTGCTTCAACCCTTGGAATATCATCCTCGCTGAATGACTGGTTGCATGAGCAAATCCAAGCTTCTCTGCTAGTTCCTCAACAGTTGCAATGGGATTCTGTTCCACCAAGGTTTGCAGAATGTCCTCATCAAGCTCTACAGATCTTCTAGGATGAGGCTCATCTTCTAGGCTGTAGTTTCTGGTTCGGAATTTCTGGAATCACCGTTGACACTGGCTTACACTTATTGTCTGATCCCCATATACTGCATTAATATTCCTTGCACTTTCTGTTGAATTGTTACCTTTATTGAACTTATAAAGCAAAATATGCCAAATATGCTCCTTTGTCACTTCCATTATAGCTTTGAAAAAATAACTGTTAAAATCGAACTGCTCTCTTCAAAACTTGCACTAAGAATAAGGACAAGATGAAATTATTACCTGCTGTTATAGCAGGGTTAGGGTTAGGGTTGATGCAAGTAGTTTATCCTGTCCCAATCCAACTTTTAGTTCATGCAATTGAAAAAAACC
>NC_069001.1:19292725-19315480 GCF_001194135.2 Octopus bimaculoides | reverse complement strand
ACATATATATATATATATATATATATGTACATTTTCTTTTAACATATTTTTACTTTGTTGTACATGCGTATTAATGTTACACATCCAAAGGAGCATGTTAGCTTCATTTCTATCATGTTTTCACTTGTCTCTGCATTCATAGCCCATGTTTCATAACCATGTAGGCAATGTTGTTCATATACAATCATCATACCATCTCTGTTTCACTCTGAGAGTGAGAGAGGCCTTTGGTTATGAACAGAACACTCTGAAATTCCTTCATTTTATTCTGGTACCTATATTTTCAGAGCATCCTCCGATTCTATTAATTAGGTTTCCTAGGTAACAAACTACCTACTACGGCTAAAGATGCTCTTTGGTATTGCAGAAAATCTATTTCCTATGTGCCGTTAGTGTTTATTGCATTGACACATCTACCAAAAACAAATTCTATTTTCCCTGTTAACTTTGATTCCACTGCACCTTTTATGTGCCCATATTTTGCACTGGGTACACTGTATGAAATTTCTATGTACAACTTTTCTACTTATCAAATAGTGATTAACATCCTGTCTGTTTTCCTGCTTACTGAAACTTTGGTCTTTACCAAGTTAACTTTATGGCCATTTAATTCCAGGTTTTGCTTCCACACCTGGAATTTCTTTTCTAATTCTCTTATAAGAACAAGGTCATCAACATAGAGGAGTTCTCTTGGGCAACTGATCTTAGATTCCTCTGTTATGGCCCGCAGGACTATGTTGAATCAGAGGGGATTGAACTTTGGTGAACTCCTACCTGCTCACTAAATTCATTGTTAACTCTCACCTTTCTGACAGCATCCTTGTATATGACTTGAATAACTTTCACCAGCCATCCATCTACTCTTCTGTCTTTAAGCTTCCATATTCTTCTTTCCCCATATTTTTTTTGTGCTTTTGTGTCCTAGCTCTAAGAGTTCTACGACTGCTTTGATCACTTGAAAATGCATCTGAACTGATGCATTGCTACTGATGGAGAATACTTTGAATGTGATAAAAATGTAAACATGTAAAACTAAGTGAATAAAATAATATTGCAACATTTCGGTTTCTTTCTAGTATCCCCTCATACACTTAATTGTGAAAGTATATACCTTTCACACATGCACATAGACATATATGCTCATGCACCAAATATATCATACCTGTACATAGAAGGAAAGGATGGCTATGAATTGCCAGGATGTGGTGGCAAATATGCATGTCCATTGAATGATTCTTGATGTGTTGAAAACAGAGTTGTAAACTTAGTGAAAACTATTAGATGCTATATGAGAACTACCAAGAATTAATCAGCTAATTAATATTAATGAAAATATGATTAGTCTACAAAGATGGTGATTGCCATTATTAAACTCTAGATGAGAAAAACAGCTGTTTAATACTAATGACACTACTACTGCTACTAAGTGATTGTTATTAAGATTCAGAGGAAAGACAGCAATGTAAAACAGTTTGAGATTACCTGTTAACAAAAGGACTTTAAAAATGTACCTTAATTATTCTTCTTATCTGTTCTAAAATCTGAGACACATAAAAATTGAAATCATAGTTAGCCTGTTCTATCTGGTTGATCAGAAGCTAAAAAAACAATTGCAACATCTTGAAACTAATCAAATTGAACTCTTATGTTGTTCTTTATATTGTCATTTTTACTTTGTAGCTTCTTGGACATTTACTGTTTGTAGCAAAGAAAGTGGCTGCTCAACAGAAACTAGATAATGGTTTCCGTGTGGGTAAGTATGATATGTCTGGTTGTGAGTTCAAATGTATGACTTGTATTTCTTATTGTTTCCGGAAGAGCTCTATATGAATCACTCCAGCTAGATGAGGAGAACTGGTACCAGATTTTGTCAGTTATTTAATATTACAATGTCCAAAGTGATTCCCTGGTTTTATTGAGTAGCCATGAGTGGATAAAGTAATAAAGCACTATCAACTCGTTGTTTTGAGTTCAAGTCCATCACAGGGATTTTTATTGTATTTCTGGACAGAACATTTTATTGAACATTATTTCAGTTGTCAGAAGCTGTTAGAAGAATAAATACCATATCACCAGAAAATGTTGTGTGACAGACTGGTGCTATATTTCAGGAGATATCTCTCATCAGAGCATCTCTGGTGTAGTGGCACAATATATTCTACTGTACCTCAGTTTATATAGTTATCAGTAAGAATGGGTACCATCTAATCATCTGGTAAAGTTATGTGGGAAACTTGGTGCAGAACAAATATTACAAGGGACTTTGAAAAGCACAGGTTTTGATTTTTTTTTTTTTGCTAATGTCTATATCCATCATCAAAAGGAACATACAAAGTAAACAGACACACATACACATGTATAAATATATGAAGTAGATTTCTGTACTGTTTCTAAATACCATTCATAAAAATTGGTCAATCTGATACTATGGCAGGAGACAGCAAAGGCAATACAAAGGGAAATTTAATCCAGAACCACACAGTTATACTTTGTTCCATAGACATTTAATGATGGCTTCCAGCAATTTTGAGAGATGGAGTTAGTGAAATCAATTCACTGTAGTGCTTAACTGGTACTTTATGTTATTAACCTCAGATGGATGAAAGCAGTATTGAACTTGGTAGGATTTGAACTCAGAATGTAAAGAGCTTGAATAAATGCTGCAAGGCATTTTTTTTTTGATGCTCTAACAAGTCTCCTGGTTCTACTCATTGATGCTTGTATTACCTCTCCTTACTTCCTCAGTCTTACTTAAATCCTTTTGCTGTGAATTGGTGTTTTCTTTTATTTTCCTTTTCCAAATGGCGGTGCCCCAGCATGGCCACAGCTCATGAGCTGAAACTAGATAAAATGAAAATGAAATGGTTCTTATTTCTCTGTATTTTATTTTCTCTCAAGATGGGGCTCCTCCACCCTGGGGCATATGTGTCCATCAATTTTTGAATGAAACCTTTCTAAACAGGTAGATTAGGAGAGGTCGACGAACACCATGGCCTCCATGTTCACCAGACACTACCCCGCTAGATTTCTATTTTTTGGGGTATCTGAAGGACAAAGTGTACAGTACACCAGTTATGATCTTCAGCCTCTAAAGGCCAGGTTTGCTGAAGCAGTCTCATCAGTAACAACTGATAATCTTCAGAACACATGGGATGAAATTGAATATCAATTAGATGTGCTCTGAACCACAAAAGGGGCCCATGTTGAAGTTTACTGAATTTCATTTTATGTGAATAAAAACTTCTTGGCAGATGCTGTAAGTATACCAAAAAACTTTCTGTATCTTGAAAAGTTTTTGTTCAATAAAGGCTTATAATCAGGGAAAGACTTCGTAATCACCCTGTATATTTTCCAGAACTCTAATAACTTTTTCCTATAGCCATTTTGAGTTTTGGTTTTACTAGGATTTCAAAGCAGTCCAACATTACGTGTAGCTAATTCTAGACTGTGAAGTAATTAGGGCTGATACTGTGACAGAGAGAGCAAAGTTAAATCATCAGCATAGTCTACATCAGTTACTTTTTGAGCTGAATGTCTGATTGGTCTGTTTGTGAATGTGAAACTGAGGCTGTTTAGCTTGTCAAGTAATGTCCTGAAGACATAATTCAGAGTGATCATAAAGAGAAAAGGTACCAATGTGTCCTCCTAGAGTACTTCAGCTCTGATATCAAAGAAACTAGCATCTCCATGTGGGGATCTTACCATTGATTTGGGTTTTGTTCTAGAACATCATAATTATTGGTGTTGTTTCCTCAGGGAAACCATAGGCCAGTAGTATTTTTTCTATTTTACCTTGGTAGATAGTCAAAAGCCTTTGAGAAATCAACAAACAATAATGCTGCTTCAAGATTTCTGGCTTTTACTCCTTCAAGATGTTGAACTGTAAGTATTTGTCTGACAGCTGATCTATTTTTTCTGAAGCCATTTTGATTTCTTCTCAAAACTTTCTCAATTTATGGTTGTATCCTGTTGAATAGGAGTGAACTATAAATTTTTGCAGCAATTACTGTAAGAGTGATGTCTCTGTAGTTCTCTGTGAGTTCCAAATCACCTTTCTTTGGAGATCAAAGTATGCAGCCTTCTGTCCATTTGTCAATGTTGCCGCCATAGTAGACTGTATTGCAGAAGTCTAACAAAATACAATTGAATTCTCCTGTTTTCTAGACTTCAAGCAGAATGCTATTCAGATTATCAGCTTTTTGGCTTTTGGTGTTTTTATAGACTTCTTTCAATTTGTCAATGGTGAAATCACCAGTCATAATATTAACTGCTTGTTAATCCTAGTAAAACCAAACTTGTGTAGGCTTGAAAGAAATGAAGCCAGTATGTTTCACTGGATGTGCAATGTCAGTGTGCATGTTTGACAGAGTGTAAGCATCTTGAGAGAAAAGTTGGGCACAAGAGTCATCACATGTGGTGTGCAAGAGAGACAACTGTGCTGGTATGGTCATGTGATGTGTATGGAAGAGGTCAGCTGTGTAAAGAAGTGCCGATCCCTAACTGGGGTGGGGTGGGGGGCTGTGGTAGAGGTATACCCAGGAAGACATGGAACAAGGTAGTGAAGTATGATCTTTGAACTTTAGGCCTCACAGAGGCAATGACTAATGACCGAGACTTTTGGCGATGTGCTGTGCTTGAGAGGACCCGTCAAGCCAAGTGCACTCATGCTGGTGTCATGTAAAGGACACTTTTAGAACATTGGGTCTAATGAAGTCACTGACCGAGATCTTTGGCATTATGTTGTGCTCGAGAAGAAGACCATCAAGCTGAGCAAAATTGCAGTAAAAAATGCCTGTTCTATCACCTAGTGAAAAAGATCAGATCACAAAGGAGAAAAACTGTGATTTATCATTGTCTTAACAAGATGTCTGGAAATCAACTCTGTCAGATAACCTTAAGAGGAATTTTTTCTGTGCAACAATAGAGTCAGTCTTTTTATATCGAGCAACAGCCTAGATACTTAACAAAATCTGGAATCAAGCTTGATAGAACATACACCCGAATGTTAAGTGCAGTCTTAAACATATCTTTGAGAACTCATCCCACCAAGAAACAGCTATATGGAAATCTACTAGTTTCCAACATCATAGGAGAAAGATGCTTGCACTTAGCAGGACGTTGCTGGTGAGCGAAACAAGAGCCGGCAAGTAACCTACTGCTATGGATGCCAAAGCATAGCTGTACTTGAGCTGGTCATCTATATACAATGTATGTAGATCAACTCACTGTAGACACTGGATGCCTCCCTAAAGACCTCCCTCAACTGATGCAGGACTGAGATGGATAGCGTGTGCATGTTAAAAATGTCCAAGCAAGATCAACCAGATGAGGATGATGATGATAGCTTCTTTTCTGTGGCTCACTTCTAATATAACATCCAAACAACAATTTATTGTTCTCCTTCATCCATTTAATCTCCTTCATTGTTGAGGCTCAGCAGTAGCTTGATTATGATTGAGCCTGTGCTGCTGTTTCACAGGATACCTGCTAGACACAACAACTTTGCTAAAAGCTCCGGCCTCATTGACACAGGATTACTTCTCATTATTGATATTTCTCTCATAATTGAAGTATGTGTTTTAAGGCTACCACCAACCAGTAATTCTATCATGTTACCATCACTAGACAGTCAGCTAAGACTTTTGAGTGGCTTATCTACCCTCATTTAAGCTAGTTATCAAGTATTTATCCTTGCAGTGCTTAAAGACTCATATAGTTGGATGGCCATTGACTCTATTGAGATCAACTGGGAGTGGGGGCTGTGGTAGAGGTATACCCAGGAAGAAGACATGGAACAAGGTGGTGAAGTATGATCTTTGAACTTTAGGCCTCACAGAGGCAATGGCTAGTGACCGAGACCTTTGGCGATGTGCTGTGCTTGAGAGGACCCATCAAGCCAAGTGCACTCATGCTGGTGTCATGTAAAGAACACTTTTAGAACATTGGGTCTAATGAAGTCACTGACCGAGATCTTTGGCATTATGTTGTGCTCGAGAAGAAGACCATCAAGCTGAGCAAAATTGCAGTAAAAAATGCCTGTTCTATCACCTAGTGAAAAAGATCAGATCACAAAGGAGAAAAACTGTGATTTATCATTGTCTTAACAAGAAGACTAGGATAATTGAAAATCAGAAGCAGAAAATTACCTGAAAGATATTAGGGATTTGATTTCACATGTAAGGAAAGGCAAGGAGTTTAGGTCTCTGGTAGCAATATGCTAAAGTGAGGAAGAAATGAAAATGATAGCTATACACCCTTGTTCTTCAGAACATATTTTCATTCCATCCTGTTCTGGGAGATGAGTGCATTAAGTTATATTTACAAATGTGTTGCCAGAAATTGGGATGATACAAGATGAATATGGCGATATACTAATCATGAAATCGACCCCAAAATAAAATTGGTCAGTGGTTAGAGTGGAAGTGAAAATGCTTGTCATAGTAGAAAACTTCTGTAAGATCCCTGACATCTTCTGCATGGAAGGCATGGAGACCATAAGATTAGTGGTAGAGGACAGAAAGGAAAATATTATGCTTATGGAAGTGCCACTCATCAAAAGTCTTCTTCCTCTCAGTTAAAGAAATCTAAACCATCCCTGTTGTCAATACCATGACCATATCTCAACACCATAAGTAGCTGAGGACATCTACACCAAGATCAAGGTAGAAGAAAAGTTTGTTCCCTGCTCCCACAGAAGAGCAGACTCCTTCTGAACTCTCTGGTTACCAAACCAACACCAATTACAATGATTCAGATACCACAAGTTTTGACCAGACTTCACTATCTCCCACTGATTCCTTGGGGAATAACTTGAAGAAAGAAGCAGAAAGGGGAGGAGGGTACAGAGTGACACTCTGAGAACACAACAAATACAACAACAAACACAAAAAGAACAACTACAGCCCATTTCACAACTACTCCAATAAAGACAACAGGAACATCAACAAGAAAACACAAAAACAACAGCCAAAACAGAAACAACAAAAACAACATCATTGAGAGGGTAGGGACAAATGCTAGCTTCAGTGAGGCTATGATCAATTTGGATCTATCTAAAGCATTTGTTAAATTTGACCAACTGAAGTTCGAAACCATCCTGAAATCAACCAGATTTGGACCCGTTTGCAGAGATTATATCACTGCAATGCATTGCAGTACCTGCTCAGTGATCAAAGTAAAAAGTCACCTATTGGAACCATTTCACAATCGCACACTCAGTTCATCAAGGTTGCCTGCTCACACCTCTTCTGTACATGCTGGCTCTTGAGCCACTGCTGTGTAAGCTGGAACAGTTGAGAGGCATCCCATTTAAATCGGAACACAGGAGAGTAGTGTTGGCATATACAGATGACATCATCATGGTATCAGATGCATTTTGAGTTGAGGTGGTTGGCACCATTCTAAAGAAATACAAGTTGGTGGCAGGCAAAGGTGGTAAATGCCTATATCACCTCCATTATTATTTATCACCTGACTGTCATACCTTGTCCCAGCTACTGATCAGATTGGAACATCTGTTATTTATTTTCATGTGAAAAGGATGTGTTCAGTAGTCAGTCTGCTGCCAGCACCCTCTGTATGGCAGCTTAGGCATGCCATGGTTGCTGATGTGCAGATATGAGCTGTGAGTGCATCATTTGCAATGATTTCTAGACAGTGAGTGTGTATGAACTCCACTTGGGAGGCACATCTTTCTGCAGTTCATCTTGGCAGAGCTGCAATCCTGGGTGAAGGAGATATTGAGACTGGGTGCCTGGTACCTAGACTGTCAGGTGCTCACAGCCCTCCACCAGCTGAGCAATAGGATTGGTGGATGTTCCACTGTAGCAATATATAGACAATTTGTGGCTGAGAAGTGCGACAGCATTTATGGAGAGACTTTGGGTATCGTTAAAAATGAGGAGACTTGTCTGCTCTAGTAGACTTTCTGGTTGGGGACTACAATGAATAATTTCCTGAAGTCCTTGGCCTGGCAGTGCTACTGAGGGGTACTACCAGTTTCAGATAAACTCTACAGGCACAGACAGGTTTATCTGAGATATGTGCAGAGTGCATTACTGACTTGTGGAGTTGTCAAACAGTTGCTGTTGTATGTAAGGCAGATCTGTCTATCAGCCAAGTCCATAGTGAAGATTGCTCCACTACCCTCCTTTAACAGGGCAGGTAAGGCACTTTTCCTTTGTCTGGTGGATGAGGCTGAAAGGTATGATGACAGATATATTCCCCTTTGGTAGAGCCATCATTGACTATTTCAAGTTTCACTTGAAAAGGAAAGAGAGAGAGAGAGAGAGAGAGAGAGAGAGAGAGAGAGAGAGAGAGAGAGAGTTACTGTCCCTAAGCATATGTACTGAAATATAGGTTTAAGTATCAAAAATGATGTGTGGAATTAGAGAACAGGAAATGGTGAGAGCACTTATCCTAGGTGTCCAAAGACATCTTGAATGGTGAGGTTCCTCAATTGGCCCCAGAGATCCTCTTGTATCAGGGGGACTACATCATTATTACCCTTTTTAACTGATGTGTACTATATATATTTATTTTTATTTTTACTGTATAGTGTGCATACCTTTTACATATTTTTTCTTTTCATTGTATTTATATGGTTGCCCCTCACCCATTGCCATGATGGCAAATAAAATAAAATCATTATTATTACTATGAGTTTTTCTTCTTTCAGTTTTGTTTCCATTTCTTGCTGAGTGTCTTCCTGATATCTAGGGCAAAGAAATGCACTGTATACATTGATAGGCTATTAAAATAAACACACCAGATTAAATAGTTAGAAATAAATTATTTACATGGTTGGTTTTCATTCCCATAGCAACAATGCTCTACTCAGTATGTGTGACATACAGGTTAAAATCATCTTTTGCACTTCTTGTAGGAATGGTAAGCCAGGCATCATTGTCAAGTAATTTTCAGTTCCTTTTTTGATCATTCCTAGTGCTCATGCAATCATTGGTATTGTAACCATCTTGAGATGCCACATTTTTTGATTTCTATGAGCAAATTTTTATATTTTTGAGCTTGTCAAATTCTTTTGCTACAATATTATGATCACAAGGGATACTCATATTAATCAATAAACAAACTTTGATATTTTGGTCTTCTACAGCAATATCCAGTTTATTATTTTTGATGGTTCTATTTGTAAGACAGGAAAGTCTCAAAGCATCGTTACATTTTCTCCCTCAGAGTGATGCAGCCTCAGAGTGATGCTTGTATCATTTGTCAGCTTGATTTTATAATGTCATTATATTAACCAGTGTAGCTATTGGACAACTCTGTCATGTCTTGATTTATACTTTACTGATGCTAAAACTTTACATCCAGAGATTAGGTGGTCCGCTGTTTCAATCTCATCATTGCAGAATTGGCACTTTGAATCTACTCCATTTTTCATCACATTGACTAAGCAGTTCTGAATCAATAAGCTCTGATCTTGTGCAGCTAAGATGAAGCCTTTACTCTCTGCCTTTTATCCTGAGCTCTGTAGCCATCGATGAGTATGCTTCTGGTGTACATCTGCTTGTTTGCTACAGGCCACATGTTTGCCATGCAGGTGTTTCTGCTCCCATCTATAAGCCAATTGCTTGTACACTTTTTTCTTTGCTATTAATTTCACCTTCTTTGCAACAATAGTTGTTCAACCTGGGTATCATGCATGAGATCAGTAGCAAATGTTTTGGTTTCCTTTATGACAGACTGAAGCTTCTTATGCCTCTCATGATTTTCAACAAGTTTTAGCAGCCAGTTGTTTGTTGTTTCAAGATATTTGGCTAGTCTAATTGTGATGGTTTTGTAAGAGAGTTTAAACTGGATCAAGTCTCAACCTCCTTGGGCTCTGGGAAAGTAAAAATGATCTATGTCTACCTTTGGGTGATGCATCTTATTATAACTCAGCAGCTTGCATATTTTTCTGTCAATTTTCTTTACTTCCCTGATATTCCAGTTCAATACATTGCAGCTAGTGTTTAGTAAATGTATTGGCCAACTCTAGTGTCTAGTTTTGTTTTTGGTTGGAGTCAAGTTTGGACACCAAGATCCTATATGGTCAAATTGTTTCATCATGAGCATCACAAACCCTGCTCTTGGGGACTCTGCTTTTCAGGGCATAAGCTTGATATTGTTAGTATTGTAATTATATTTTTAAATTTGTTTCTTTGAAAAGCTTTCAAAAAATATCTAACAAAGTGTAAAATTAATATTCTAATTGTATTTTTTTTCTGTTATTTCAGTAGTAAACAATGGAGTAGATGGAGCACAGTCCGTGTATCACCTACACATCCATGTGTTGGGTGGACGACAGATGACGTGGCCCCCTGGTTAACAGGATATGATTGTTCAGCATCTGGTCCTTCTGCTTTTTGTAATTTGCTTTCAGTTTTCTGTTCCTCTTTGCTTTGTCTTAAAGGACTAATGAAATCGTTTATGTTCTTTGATAGCTAATCAGGTGATAGATATATAAAGTTTAATTTACAGATGTAGTGTAGGCTGAAACCTCTTCAGCAGTATTTTATACTATCAAAATAGAATGGTGTTAATGTGGCTGTAATTCATATATCTGTCTGTTAGTATCTCTCTCCCTCCCTCTCTCTCTGTCTCTATGTATATATAACTATTTTTCAAAAGATGGTAAGATGTATTTTGTTAAATGATATATAAAAGTACTCTATAAACTCAGTAATGAACAGCAGAGCTATATATAATAAACAATACTATAATGTAAATGGTAGGACCCTGAAAAATGAAATCATGTTACATACATTAAAATAAAGCAGGAGAAACACTGCTTTTATGGTGATATTTCTCCTAATTCTTGTGAAGGTTTCTTGTTTTTTAGCCTCCTTTTGCTTTTGTTAAAATTGGAACTGAATTTTCTTGCATCAAGGTGTTATTTTTCTGTTCTAACAATTACAGAACAACTTTTATTCCATTTAAAACAAGATGGAATTACATAGACTTCACATATATGAGTCGTCAAGTGGAAGTTGGTTATTATTAATCAGCAACACCATTGTTGTATTGTGCTAAGTTTATCTAAGTAAACCAAACCCACATGGGAGTCTTTATGGTTAGAATCTTTATTCAGCTGAGTGGCTGAGCTCTGACACTAAGCTGATAGCAGCCTTAAATAGTCTTAATCAACAAGTTAAATGCATGCAATGCTACAATGAAATTAACTTAACATCTGTGTCTCAGAAACAAATCTAACACTACTTGTAGTATTTGTTCTGGTATCAGTTGTCAAATCACAATCATTATTAATAGAGTCTGAAATAACATTCAAAGACTGAGAAACTGTTTTCACAATTTGTTTATTATCAATATTTGTATCATTGTTTCTTTGTATCATTGTTTCATGAGCTGGTAAACACTGTTCTCCATTAAAATTCACAACCGTATTGTTACCTGTTTGAGCTATAAACCTAGCTCCTTATGGTTCATTTAATCAGTACCGATAGCAAATTGGAACTGTAGATCCATAAGGCATTGTTATCTGTCTACCATGTAAAAAGGTGGATAAAGAATTCTTTTGGAGTGAAGGATTGACCCAAATATTCCACCTGTTAAAATTGACCAGATCCAACTTCTCATACCTATCCTACAATGTCATTCTAAAAGTATACAAACACACCATTAAAATCTTGAAACTACAAGATAATGTATGATTAATTCAAAGCAATGTGAATGAATAAGCATTACAATTGACAAAGAAATCTCAATGCTAAAACGTTAACAGAACCTTTACTTGGTGAATTTATTTTAACTTTCATCAATTCCATTTGTTTCTGGATGATGTGCAGGTGCTTATGACTGATTTTATTAAGCCATGTAGTTAAGTCATTATGAAATTCCTAGACTTAGTTTGACATTAATGTTTCTGAAACATTCTTTCTGACAAGCACAATTCGTATAACTCATCTAATCATTTCAGCTTCTTTATTCGTAATTCTTATTACTTATGGTATGTATCAACAAGTAAGAAGAGTGGTTCTAAATTCTTGATACAAGCATGATGCATATGGATATATATCCATGCTTTAATTTCGTCAGGCCACATGTGTCCTGTGTAAAGTAATGCCACTTTCATTCTTGCCCATGACAGATATATCCTTACATATTGTTCTTCCACATCTTCACAGCAACTAGGCCACTATTCTTCTAATTTCAATCAATTCTCTGTTGTACAAAATGCATCTTCAACTTTTAACTTATTTTTCAATAACTTAAATGACTTTTCAGAATCAGACTAAAATTGGTCTGTTGAAGGCGGTGAGCTGGCAGAATCATTAACACGCCGGTTGAAATGCTTAGCGGTATTTCATCTGTCACTACATTCTGAGTTCAAATTCCATCAAGGTCAACTTTGCCTTTCATCCTTTTGGTGGTCAATAAATTAAGTACCGGTCAAGTACTGGGTTTGATGTGATCAATTGTCCCCCTCCCCACAAAAATCCAGCCCTTGTGCCTATAGTAGAAAGGATTATTAAAATAATATATTATTTTTAATATAGCAGTTAAAATATTGCCATTGACCATCTCTAATTTATATTTTTACATTCTTGAATGTCTTTTGTACAAGATGGATACAAAAAGTCATCATTATGTTCATGTTCATCCAAACCTACATTATTCATAGATTCCAATTGCAATACATCACCATAAGGTATTTCAGGTCTCTTTACATAGTATGTTTCAGAATCAAATGCTGTTATTTGTAAGGTTCAACTTGAAATTGGCCATAAATATATTCTAGTGGTATATGATCTAAGACCAATTTAAATTGTTAACCAAATTCAAAACACCATGCTTTTGAAGATACCATGCAATCACCAAAGCTTTTCTTTCAATCTTAACTATGATTAAATGCTCTTGACAAACGACAGGATGGCTGTAACATCATAAATCTGGATCACAGGCTTTTGATACTAACATCAGTTTTCCATGCTCAAATACCTTTTGCTATTGACCTCCCCAGGAAAAAGGGACACCACATTTGCAGAGTATTGCAAAAAATAACATACCTGAATAATTAACAAAATATCTTCAATCTCTCAGAGAAATTGCCAAGTCTTATCAAGGATTCTAATTACTTCTTATCTTATATAAATGAATTTGTAATTAGTTAAGGTATTTCTCTAGAAGAATTATAGACCAGAGATATCACAGTGATAAGATATTTTTTCATATCATCAGAAAAATTTATCCTTTTAAACTGTTTTACATTTTCACATGGTTCATTTTCCATAATTTTTCTTCTCTCACAGCAATGTACAGATGTATTTTGTATTCTTAAATATTTCTGTGCTTGTATCTGAAGCTGCCACAAACTCATTTGTAATCCAAGTTTAATTAGAATTCAAAATCATCTTGTGTACATTGATCATAGTACTGTCTTTATAACAATTTCATAAATACTTTCAGCATCTTCATTTAAAAATTTCCTCAACCTGTTTTTCTTTGTGCGTGTGTTTTACATATTTTCTGAAAGTGATTCTTTAATCTGTATTTGAAACAATTTTAATCAAAGGCAAAACATTTTGATGGTACATGCTTACATCTTCAAAAGTAACAATCAGAACTAGGTTTATATTTGTTTTTATTAGTTCTATATGATACATTGATATCATCAACATCGCCCTACTCTTTCTTTCAATTATCCAAGATTTAGAAATCATTTTAAATTGTTGAATAATTTCAATACATGCATTGAGATTCAGTTCACCTGATTGAAGATATTCTAATGATTTTACACGATGCTCAGATGATTGCAGGTATCTATGAGTTTCATTTGAATCTTCTCTGTACTCTGGCATTTTAGTTCCAATTTTTATAAAATTGACAAAAATGAGTTGAGTTATATAATCTCTGAGAACAACATTAGATTGATGCAGCCAGATTTACATCTTGTGATAATAATCTCTGAGTCTTTCAACAATTATTGATTTCTTTTGGCGATGAACTGATGACATTGCATGTCATTCATTTCTTCAAGTTTCAAGGATTTCACCATTACCGAAACTTTCTATATGGCTATCATACTAGCATTTGATAAAATTATTTTTATCATTAGTGTGCAGAAACCCATTTGTTCTTGTTGTAGCATAAAATATCACTGCCAGACTTCTGTCATACCTGGATCTTAAAGTGGAGATTTCTTCTTATCAATCGTTGCACTAAGTTTATCTAAAGTGGTAATTGTATGCAATCCTTTATATTCAGAAGCTTTCCCCATCCAATCACACTCCTTGTATGGATTCCTGTGACTCTGTCACCATCCAATTCTATTTCATCTTTAGCTCTCCAGCAATGCCTTTTGAATCTGACTCTACACTCTTTGTTGATGTCTAATATTGGATGAAGGTTCCCATACAGTTGCTTAGATCTCTCTCCAGGTGATATTCAAAGCCACACTTAGCATGCAAGTGTAGGTGCCATCCAATCTTCTTTCCAGTTTTGAGGTAAGGGTTCATGCAGAGCAGCCTTACAATAGACAGAGGTAACAGTTACTTGAAAGAGGCTCCTTTTTATGTTGTCTGGAAGTCTCGATTTACATACTAGAGATAACTTGTTGATGGCAGCCCAGGCTGCCAATGCATGTGTTTACATCACTTTTGCAGCTAGACATTTTACTATATAGATAAGTATTCTACACAGTTGAGAGATGCTAGTTATTATTTTGATTTAAGCTTATGCAATCTGTTTTGTCTGTTTATGTAATCTGTTTTGCATTTGGCTGAATGTTCAAGAAGGGTTTCTGCTTAGCTTATTAGATCGGAGAGTAGCACTAAATCATCAGCATAATCTGCATCTGTTATTTTTGTGGCAAGATATCTCTTTCATGGATGTAGTAGTGTAAATCCATTGTCTTTAATTGCATCAACAGAAGTTCTGAGAAAGTAATCCAAAGAATTGATGTAGGCATAGGGTGCTAAAGTGTCACCTTGTAGCACTCCGACAATTTCAGAGAAGCTTATATCACCATCTAGAGATTGTACCATTGAACGTATTTTTGCTGAGTATCATAATGGCTTTTACTGTTTCATCTAACAGTGTTTCTTCCATTTTACCTCTAGGTAACTGAAGGCTTTGGAGAAATCAACAAATAACAGAACACTACTTATATTTTTAGTCTTCACACCTTCAAGAATTTTTTGAATGGTTAAGATATGACTGGTAGTTGATTGTCCTCTTCAAAAGCCATTTTGATTTTTGCTCAATACCTTTTTAATTTCTGGATGTATGCAGTTAAGCAGCATATAGTTATAAATTTTTGTAGCTATTGGAAAAGGGAGGGTACAGCTCTTAGTCTATATTTCTGTGAGGGGTGTTCATTAAAAATTTCCCCTGACCCACTTCCCAAGGACTGGGATAAACAAAACTTGACATAATTATTAGTCCTTCTCTACATAGCCACCACCAGTGATGATACACTTCTCCCATCACTCTATGCTACTGTGAAGACCTCATTTGTAGAAGTCAGTAGGTTATGTTTGGAGCCAAGACTATACCTCAGAAATAAGTTCATTATCATCCGAAAAGTGTTTCCCCTTCAAAAAAGACCTCATGGCTGGAAAGTGGTGGAAGTCAGATGGTGCAAGGTCAGGAGAGTAAGGGGGATGAGGAAGGACTTCATAGCCGTGGGAGTGTGCTTTCATCTGGGCAACATGCATATTGTGAACTGGGATGTTGTCTTGGAGGAGGCAGACTTCTTTGGTCAGCATGCCATGCCTCTCTGCTTTGATGGTGTCCCGCAATTTCTGCAGCAGAGAAGCATAATATTCCCCATCAGTTGTGGTGCCCTTTGCCAGAAAATCCATCATCACTAATCCACACTGGTTTCAAAAGACTGTGAACATCACCTTGCCTGCTGAGGGTTGGACATGAGCCTTCTTTGGAGGTGGTGAGTTATCATGCTTCCATTGCTTCGACTGGATCATAATGATGGACCCTTGTTTCATCCTGTGTGATAAGTCTGCCAAAAAAGTCCTCATTTTCTTGGCACATTGCCAAAAGAGCCTGGGAGCAATTGACTCATTCCTGCTTCTGAAAAGGTGTGAGCATCTACGAAATCCATCGTGCAGACAACTTCTGCATGTGCAATTGGCTGTGAATGATTTTTTCCATGGACTCAACACTTATCTTCACTTCTTGGGTTTGTTGCCAAATAGTTATGTGGCGGTCCTCCAAAATGGCAGCTTCCATTTTATGGATAGTGTCGTCATCAATGGCTGAATGTGGTTGTCCAGGAATAGGTGCAGTTTCCACTGGTGTCCAACCACATTTGAACTGGCGATGCTAGTGCTTGACTACATCATATAATGGTGCGTCATCACCATAAACTTTCATCTCACCAAAAGTCTCTTTTGGTGTATGACCTGTCAAGTGCAAGAACCTGATCACTGATCTGCATTCATCTGCCTCCATTGTAATACCTTAGTCCACTTCAGCCACCATAAAAGACAAACGAATACTAGTGGAAAGCTGCAATTTACAATGTGGCATGTAGAGACGTATACCTGTGCAAGTTCCGTTTCCTGCAATAACCGGAAGTGGGTCAAGGGAAATCTTTAATGAACACCTCTCATATATTGTTTTGATTATATACATCATTGCAGAACTTCAAGAGGACATCATTAAATTGTTTTGGTTTTCCATACCTAAGGTGGTATGTCATCAAGGCAGGTACTCTGTTCGATTTCTATGTTTTTAGAACAGTTTCCAGTCAAGCATTTGTAAACATTTGATATTGATTTGTTCTGATATTTGTTGTATCAACTACATCTGGAAGTTTGCCAGAGAGATCTTGGAAGAGATTTTTTTCACTTGTTTGCTTTGAGTTTTTACTTGATTGGATTTTTTATCCACTGATTTCATTAATGGTTTGCCAGGCTGATGCAGATTGTTTATTTTTGATTGAGGATTGAACTAGTTTGATTTTTTTTCTGCTGAATAAATTATTTTTGAACTGCTTAATGTTTTGTATCACTTTTTGTGGGTACTTTATTCTTTAATTCTGCAGTTTCTTTAAGTGTTTGTCTCATCTCTTGGTTTTCTCATTGAATGTTTTCTTATTTCAGGTTTTATTGGAATATGTTCTTCTGCAGCATTTTCATGTTTTAATGAGTCACATATTTTTTTGTCTGGGGTTACGTCATAGGGTATTTGGAGGAGAGAGCTAAAGCTATTTCTCGCTGACATGGCATATCTGTTGTGAATGTCTGGATTTCTTAGGGCAGCCCAATCATAGTTTTTGTGGTTGTTTTCTGGTTATATTTTTATGAATGCCGTGTTTTATGATCAGAGGTGAAATTACAGCAAAAGTTGTAAACCTCACAGTTTATAGCACTATTAATCCATTTACTGTTTATAAGCATAAAATCTAGCTGTGCTTTGCTACTATTTGGACTGAATATGTTAGGAGTTTTCATTTTCTTTTCTGAAATTTTGTGTTCAGGTAATTAAGTCCATTCTCTTCTATATATTCATCTAGGTACTTTCCATTTCTTCTTGGAAGTGGATATTGTGTGTATCTGTACATAAGATCTTCTCCATGGTGTGCCTTCATATCCCCAACAACTATTGTGAGATTATGTTGGTGGTATGTCTCTAGTTAAATTTGAAAAGCTCTCATAGAATTCAGTCACATCCTCATCAAGTGAGACATTTGTTGGACTGTAACATAATATGATTGTGGCTTTTGGATTACTATTAAATCTTGTTACTCTAATTCTAGAGTAAACTTTTTCAATACGATTTAAAGCTCTCATTGTGCAATGAAGGGCTTAGTTGTTATATCCTTACACCTCTAATATTGTAGATAATGTCAATGTTAGATAACAATACAAAATAGAAACAGCAGCAGTAACAAACATAACGAACCAACAATCTTTTACAAACCAACAATCAGTATTTCTAACACACTAACTCAAACTGTAAACTGTACCTGGACTTCGAAGACCAAACTGTGAACTGCTGACATCAGACCACAACTATTTGTGTTTAGTGGACCTGTCTATTCTCGTCAGAGGGTGTTATTCTCTTGCCACAACATCTCCCTTTTTGAGATTTTGAGTTCTGAAGGAATAAAGAAATTTTTATTTATTATAATTATATTTTACTATCTTTTTCACTTGGCATTCATAAAAATATGAACTTGGCATTCATAAAAATATAACCAGAAAACAACCACAAAAACTATGATTGGGCTGCCCTAAGAAATCCAGACATTCACAACAGATATGCCATGTCAGCG
Source organism: Octopus bimaculoides (assembly GCF_001194135.2). Classification (NCBI taxonomy): domain Eukaryota; kingdom Metazoa; phylum Mollusca; class Cephalopoda; order Octopoda; family Octopodidae; genus Octopus; species Octopus bimaculoides. The sequence goes on along the minus strand of NC_069001.1, from coordinate 19,297,221 downwards.
AGAAATAGCTTTAGCTCTCTCCTCCAAATACCCTATGATGTAACACCAGACAAAAAAATACGTGACTCATTAAAACATGAAAATGCTGCAGAAGAACATATTCCAATAAAACCTGAAATAAGAAAACATTCAATGAGAAAACCAAGAGATGAGACAAACACTTAAAGAAACTGCAGAATTAAAGAATAAAGTACCCACAAAAAGTGATACAAAACATTAAGCAGTTCAAAAATAATCTCAAGGTGGTTTGGTCTGCTTCTGTTTTCTCATGCTGGTTCTACGGGACTCCATTACGTTCAGTGCTGGGACATCGAATACATTAAAAAATACTTCCATTAGCATTTCTCTCCACTCTTCAGTATGTTTTTCTTTAGCTGATTTATGTGTCTCTTATGTTCCCAGCATGGTCCTTTAATTAGATACAGCTTACTTCCTGTTTTTTTTTGGTTACATCCTCCCAGCCTTCTTTATAATTTCTGCAGGTTTTAAAATGGAGTTCTTAATTTGTGCATGTTAGGAATGTAGTTTTGGTAGTAGTTTGCCAGCCCAAGAAATGTTTGTAATGTTGGTATATTTGTTGGAGCAGGCATACTCTTTATTGCATCTGTCCTCGACAGGTGAGGCTGTCTACCATTAATTATCAGTTATTTACCCTAAGTGCCTAATTTGAGGCAAAAAAAAAAGAAAAATTCAAATTGTTTTTCACTCAAAGTGAACCTGTACTCTTTAATTTTCTTGAACGCAGCTTTTATATGCTCCACATGCTGTTCATGCAAATTACTCTTAATCAATATATCATCCAAATAAGGGATTGCAAATTCACCATCAGATAACATAGCATCCATAATTTGCTGAAATATTGCTGGTGCAACTTTTAATCCAAAAAGTTACCGGGTATATCTGTACAATCTTCAATGTGTATGTATTGTCAGATACTTTGAGCATTTGTTATTTACTTTAATCTGTAAATAAAGTGTCAGACAGATCCAATTTGGAGAAAATTTTTCCACCATTTAATTTTGTGAAAATGTCCTCTGGAGTCAGGAGTCAATGGTGGCATGTCTTTAAGCAGTTGCTTGATCCTTTAGAGAAATGGGCACACAGCATAATCTTATTATTTTTCTTTTTAATGCACACCGTGGGCACCACTCACTTAGAGTAATCCACCTTTTTTGATGATTCCACTCTTTTCCAGTCTGTCCAACTCTTCATTTATGATTTTAGTTGCCATGAACGGTACCTTTCTGTTAGATTTAAATAGAGGCACAGCATTTTCACTTACTTGAAAGCAGGCTTCAGTCTTTTTACATAGACCTAAGTCCTCCAATAATACTTAAGGAAACATCTTTTTCAATTTTCTCTTCAATTCCTCAGACGATTTTATTTTTAATGGGACAGCCATTTATACTTTTGCAGTAGAATTTTCGGACTTCTTTGACTATAACTCAATTAACTGTTGTTGTTGTAATATCTGCTTCTGCAAATTCTGTGGTTGTTCCTGTTGCTTCTCTTGAAGCTGTTTTACTGCAGCTAATAGGTTCTCTGTAATTTAACAATTTGTATGACACAAATTGTGAGCTTCAAAAAATCCTCATTACCAGATGCTATATCCTTAAGCCTCCAATATCATAGTACAGTTGATATTGTCGATGTTAGATAAAGAATACACTGTAACAGTGTTATAACAATACAAAATAGAAACAGCAGCAGTAACAAACATGCAACAAACCAACAATCAATATCTCCAACACACTAACTTGAACTGTAAACTGTACCTGGACTTCAAAGACCAAACTACAAACTACCAACTACATAGACCACTACTATTTCTATGTAATGGTCCCATCTATTCTTGTCAGAGGGTGTTGTACTCAACACCTACACATTCAATTATTGAATTGATTGAATTCTTCCATACTGAGGCTAAAACCATGATCCATTCTTTTCAACAATTATTGATTTCTTTTGGTAATGAACTGATGACATCATTCAGAAACCCTGTTCAAATGAATAACCAAGTTTTGACATTAAAATGATTGGCATCTTAAATATTCCTAATTGTGTAAAAGGTATGCAATTTTACACCAATATTAGCACTGATATTACAGCATTACTGTAGAATTTCTTTTTAAACCCTTTTGTCAATAAATGTAGTATTTTCATCCTCTTCTACACTTGGCCATTTGGAAAGAACTTTGTTGGTTGGTATATCTTCCATCTACTTAATTGTCTACCTTGTTGCATGCTGAGGCAAAAACTTCTTTGACTGGAAATTATTTGTAAATGAATGTGAAAAGGAACTCCATCTTTTGAGACACATGAAATATTTTTGAGATACCCTGGAGCCCCACCAGCTTCAAACAGGATTATGTAAGCTTATGATGATGCAGTGTGTGACATTTCAAGGATCCAAATATCTGAAAAGCATGATACAAGTCACTTCTTTAATTTGAGAATGAGTGTTGGAAACCGTGATGTATTCAGTTGGTTATTGAACTTTATTATTGATCTTATGTGAATTTTTATAAACTCTGTCATCACCAGGTAACCTGATAAAGTGAAGTTCTTTGACTTCATGTGATTCATCATTGGAATGAAAATGGAGTTGTTTGTAAAACAGCCTGGATTTTAGTAGTTTGTTTCAAGGTAGATTACCATATTCCAAACAAAAGTAGAAGGGTCTTGAATGCATCTACACTTTATTCATTAGGACTGTAATTATTTCTTGCATCAAGAAGGTAGTTTATGAACTCTCATCAAAATTACTGGAATATTGTTCTATATGCTTATATGAAAGCAAAATCCATTGATTCTGATTGTTGAACTTGGATTCACTGACTAATTTTCTGTTCCATTGTTTCTACGTGACTCCAGACAAAAATTTTCTTGAATGTTGCCTCAGCAAGAATTTGCTTGTTTTCAGACACACTGTTGAAATAACTTGTTACACTCTTCTATATCTTACAAGCTCCTATCAAAGCATTCAAAGATATGCTTACATCCCATACTTATCAATATTAGATTACTGCAGCAGTTTTCAAGTGGTATCTCTTTCTAAAGTTATAAATTAATTCAGTCGACACATTGAGAAGAATCTTGTATTTTGCATGTCAAGTTCCTTTGTGAAGTAAACTACCTTTTTGATGAGAGAAATAACAACATTCCTAATGAACCAAGTATAGGTGTACTCAAGACCCTTCTACCTTTGCTTGGAATATAGTAATCTGCCTTGAAACAACTTACTAAATCCAGGCTGACTTACAAATCCATTCTCATTCCAAGTGACAGCAATTCTGGATATGACAGCAGCAATGTGCACAACCTTTTTTAGAGGTTAAAGATAATCCAATATGATAGTGGTCCATTTACATTCAAATAAAAATTTCTATTTTGTTTTTCCTTCACAACAACCTGTTGACTCAGTATTTAATATTAGAAAAAGTTCAGTAATGTTTTCTGGTAAGATAACTGTGCTCTATTTTTGCCTGTACACCTGTGGTCTGTTACTGCATAAGTCACTTGAATTTCATGACAGTGTTAAAGCCACCATGCCAAACTTGAAATTGTTAACTGTAGAAGTGAGTGAGTGAAATTGTGCTGTTGTCACTCCTTTTCAAACCAGAAATGCAACATTTTCTGAAATAATGATACATCATGCAAAGGATGAAGCTCCTGCAGACCGTCATCTCTTTTGGAAATGATGACATCCAGTAGCTGCATTCTCAAATGCAATGGGGCAAGTTTGACACTGTGACTCAGTGAATTTTGCTTTCTTAAGAATATACTGAACAATAATCATATTTTCAGTGGCTTGCATTTCAGTAGCTGCTTTAAAACATCTTATGTATGTGTTATTACTGTTCAAGTCCTTTTGCAGATTTTACAAAATGATAACCTTTAGCCTTGCATGGATGCAAGCAATTCTGAAGCTCATGAACTGTGTCATAGAAGTAGATTGGAGCATTTTGTGGGGAACTGTCACTTAAAAGTAGTGATCTGAGCTTTGATAAAGTAAGAGGAACACCTTGTTGTGTATTGTTCAGAAGAACTTTCCTGTTTGACTATATATAGAGAAAGATTGAAGTGGAAGTAGGGCAAACTTGGACTTTATTTAAAAAGCAGCAAAGTGATTGTAGCTCAGTACAACTTTGTTGTAAGAACAGAGGCAAAAGGCTCCCTGCATCATATTGACAAGCACAGAGAGAGTATACTCTGCTCCTGGAAGTTTGATATGTGAATACCCGTCAGAGTGTAAGTATCTTGAGAGAAAAGCTGAACATTAGAAGCATCAGTTGTGGTGTGCAAGAGAGACGATTGCGCTGGTATGGACATGTGGTGAGAATGGATGAGGATAGCTGCGTGAAAAAGTGCCACACCCTAACAGTTGAGGGAACCCGTGGAAGAGGTAGGCCCAGGAAGACCTGGGCTGAGGTGGTGAGGCAAGACCTTCGTACATTGGGCCTCACCGAGGCGATGACTACTGACCGAGACCTTTG
>NC_069001.1:19285410-19292500 GCF_001194135.2 Octopus bimaculoides | reverse complement strand
GTGCGGGTGGCACATAAAAGACACCATTTCGAGTGTGGCCGTTTTCGTGCGGGTGACACGTAAAAGCACCCACTACACTCTCTGAGTGGTTGGCGTTAGGAAGGGCATCGAGCTGTAGAAACTCTGCCAAATTAGATTGGAGCCTGGTGTTGCCATCCGGTTTCACCAGTCCTCAGTCAAATCGTCCAACTCATGCTAGCATGGAAAGCGGACATTAAACGATGATGTATATTCAGCTGATGAGTGTGTGGCATTATCTTCACATGAAATTACATGTCATCAGCATCATTAAATTATATTAGACAATGTCTCTATATTCAAAGTTGACTGCTCTTTGTTTTTTGTTTGTTGGTTACACACACACACCATAAATATATATTTGTTAATAAATACAGATAGATAGATTTATATATATTATCATCATCAGTTAACATCTGGCATGGGTTGGACATTTTGACAGGAGCTGGTATGTCAGAGAGCTGCACTAGGCTTCATTGTCTACTTTGGCATGGTTTCTATGGCAGGATGCTCTTCTTAACTCCAACCACTTTACAGAGTGTACTGGGTGCTTTTTACATGGAACTAGCACTGGAAGGGTCACTAAGTAACTTGCAAGACAAAAACCTCTGACTGGGAAGTGGCTTTGTACCAGTTGGAGGGATAGAAATAGGTGTCTTTCTATAGAGGAGATACATGTCTACCCCAGATAGAAAACAGAGGAGAGAAAAGAGATAGAAAGCTAGGCAAACAGAATGTGAGAGATATACGATGGTGGAGTTGGTCAAACTGGGAGAAAAAAGCTATACATACATTAATGAATTGTTGCATTAATGCTATCATCATGTATCTAATTTCTATATTGAGATAATTATTCTCAAGGCAAATTGAAAGAAACTTTCTTGAAATAAAACAAGCTTATCAGCAAACACGCACCATGCTCAGATTAATGTGTGTGTGTGTATTTAGATGATGGTGCTTACAAGACTCACCATGTTATTTTTTCAATTTTGAAATTACATGAGTGTAGACGAACTGATTAAATCATGTTTATATCTATGTAAGGTGTCTAGTGGGGAATGAGAAGCATTGAATTATCCAATGGTATATGAAGGAAGTGAACATGTGAGAGGAAAGGGTTTAAGGAAGTTGGTGAAAGATAAAGAAAAGAAAAAGAGGACATGAGAAGGCTAAATTTCAACTGACCGAAAAATCAGAAAGAAAGAGGAGGAGAGGGAGAAAAACAGAGAGAGAGAGAAAAGAATCAGTTCTAGTACAGAATTGGTACTTTATTAAGCCTGAAAAGATGAATGGCAAAGTTGACATTGGCAGTATTTGAACTTAAAGCAATAAGATAGTGAATATTGCAAGATAATCTCTCTGACACTAACAGCTGGGACAAGTTGCTTTCATCTACATCACAGTGTAGATGAAGATACCATTAGTTAACAATGACATTAGACAAAGTGTGGACATGACTTTCAGATAATGAAAGAGTGACTTTACAGAGCAGTGAGTCATAATTAAAGGACATTTTTATTAGAAATCTTTGTTACCAGTACTTTTGAATTTGATATATACTACAATATATATAAATCTATCTACCTGTCTATCTATCTATCTATCTATCTATCTATCTATCTATCTATCTATCTATCTATCTATCTATCTATCTATCTATCTATCTGTCTGTCTGTCTGTCTGTCTATCCATCTATCTATCTACACACATACACAAAATGGATTAATTAATTTTCAATTATTGGAAAGTCTCCATCCAATGAGGGGTTTTATTTTAGTTCATTCTATTAATATTCTTTCTTTTCATTGATATTTCTAATAATTAAGGTGTTGAGTTGGCAGAATTGTTAGCATGCCAAGCAAAATATTTAGAAGCATTTCTTCCATCTTTACATTGAGTTCAGATTCCACCAAGGTTGACTTTGCCTTTCATCCTTTCAGGGTCGATAAAATAAGTACCAGTTGAACACTGGGGTTGATGTAATTGTCTTATCCCCTCCTCCAAAATTGCTGGCGTTGTGCCAATATTTGAAATTGATATTTCTAATTATTATATTTATTTTTTGACATGTTGTTTTGTACCTCCATTTTACAAAATAAAAATCTTCATATCTCATCTTCTATCTATCTTTAATGCATTTTTCTTTTTCAAATACTTCAGACTGTATGCATGCATGTGCATGTGTTTGAGAGAGAGAGAGAGAGAGAGAGAGAGAGAGAGAGAGAGCATGGCCATAAATGACATTCTTGTATGTATAGATAGCCACAGTTTTACTTAGCTTGACATGTCCTCTCAAGCACAGAATATCGCCAGGAGTCTCAGTCCCTTGTCATTTTTGTGAGGCTCAACAACTGAAGATCATTTCTCACCACTTCATCCCACATCCTCCTCTGTCTTCCCCTTCTATAAGTTCCCTCCACAACTGGAGATTGACACTTCTTTATGTAGCTGTGCTCATCCATATGCATCACATGACCATACCAGCACAGTCTTCTCTCTTGCACACAACATCAGATGTCTCTAATACCCAATCTTAAAACAGTTGCATTCTGTTGTACATGCACACTGATATCACACAACCAGTGGAGCATGCTGGTTTCATTTCTTTAAAGCCTTTGCATGTTCTCTGTAGTCACAGTCTGTGACTGTGTAGCATATGCCATGTGGCATGGCTGCCTGTATACAAGCATCATATAATCTGTTTTTCACTCTGATGAAGAGGCTCTTTGTGAACAACAAAGGTAGTAGCTCTTTGAACTTTGTCCAACCTGTTCTTATTCTAGCTTCATTGCTTTCAGAGCAGTGTGCTAAGGAGAAACACTACTGGTGCTATCTTCTTGGTAAGGCAACTGCAGGAGAAGTATTTAGTAAAAAAATAAACCTCTGTACTTGGCTTTTGTCAACATGTAGAAAACTTTTGACAGAGTCCCCTACTGCTTTATCTGGTGATCAATGCAAAAGCTAGGGATAGGTGAGTGATTGATAAGAGACATACAAGTCATGTACAGGGATGCTATTAGTAAGGTGAAACTTGGCACTGAATATAGAATTTAATCTAGAGGTAGAAATTCATCAATGATTTTGTTTCTCCAGAACATAACAAAGGAATTTAAGACTGGTTGCCTTTGGAAGCTTCTCTATGCTGATAACCTTGTTCTTATGTCTGAATCTCTACTAGAATTAGAGAAGAAATTTCAGGTGTGGAAGGGAGGACTGGAGCCAAAGGATCTTAGAGTTAATTTAGTAAAAACCAAAGTCCTAGTCAGTAGGAAGGCTGATAAATTACTAATCCCTTCAGGGAAATGGCCCTGCTCGATATGTAGCAAAGGTGTATGCAGAAACTCCATACGATGTACCCAGTGGTGTCAGAGGAAGGTTAACAGAGAAAGTAATCTTTGTGTGTGGCAGATGTGCAGGTACAATAAAACTTTAAAATGTACAGGAAATAGACTACTTCATGTCTGGGGGATCCTTTGAAGAAATAGATAGCTTCTGTTACTTAGGTGACCAAGTTAGCAGTGGAGGAGGATGCTCTGAAAGTAGCTGCTAGAATGAGAAGCAGCTGGGCAAAGTTCAGTGAGCTATTACTTTTGTTGGTATCAAAGGATTTCTCCCTCTACATGAACGGCAGATTGTACAATGCTTCTGCACAAACATCTATACTATGTGGAAGTGAAACATGGGCTGTGACTGCAGAGGACATGCAAAGGCTTGAAATAAATGAAACCAGCATGTTTCATTGAATGTGCAATGACAGTATGCATGTATGACAAAGTGTAAATGTGTAGAGAGAAAAATTGGGTATAAGAGGCATCAGATGTCATGTGCAAGAGAGAAGACTGGACTGGTATGGCCATGCAATGTGTATGGATGAAGACAGCTGCATAAAGAAGTGTCAACCTCTAATTGTGGAGAGAAGCTGTGGAAGAGGAAGACATGGATTAAGTGGTGAGAAATGATCTTCAGATGCTGAACCTCACATAGATGACCAGGGACTGAGACTTCTGGTGATTTGCTGTGCTTAAAATGACATGTTAAGCTAAGTTAAATTGAGGCCATAAAGACATATCCATATCTCACCACCCTGTGCACAATCAGTTCCTGACAAACCTTTCCCTCACCTCGCATTTTCCCAACATTTCTCCTTCCTCCTGTGCTCACCATCTGCCATATTTCCCTCCCCTCCATCTCCCAATGTCCCCTGTTGAATTCTTTCCTAACGACCCTTCCCCTCAACATTCCACACCATTCTTGATCTTGCAAACTTACCCACCCACTGATCCTATTCAATGCTCGCTCTCGCTTCACTCATGTACACCTCCTCATCTTCTCTCTCCCTCTCCTCAATCTCTCTCTTACTAAGTTAGTCATGTATCTTCTTTACTGTAAGATTTCTGTTTCCGTCTCCTCTATTCATACACTTCTCATCTGGCTCAAAGCCACCTTCCTCAATATTACTCTGTCACTTGGTTGAGGGGCCTTGTCCTGTAAATTATTTGGTGTCCTCACTGTTGCTGCTGGTACTACAGACACAGCATCCAATCCACTCTGTAAGTGGTTGGCATTAAGGAAGGACATCCAGCCATAAAACCCATGCCAAAGCAGACAGAGCATAGTGCAACCATCCAATTCATTCCACCATTGAAAACAGATGTTAAATGGTGTTGATGATAATGTATATGTAAAAAAAACACTGATGAAAAAAAAAAAATAACTATGAATAGGAAGAAAGAGATCCTTGTAAGTATGGAGAAGTGGACATTAAAATGACATATTTTTATTACCTGAAGAATGTCACATAGTGACAGTCTCTCTGTCTTTCTCACACAAACACACAAACACACATGCACATTCATTCTATCTCAAAATGTACTGAATCATCCAATTTTGCTTTCTTTTGCTGCTTCTTGTTTCATTACTACTTGGCCACTACTGAGTTTATAGCAACTTAAATCCACCCACAAACTTGTGTATATATTCTTTGCTTACTTGCAACCCTTTGTGTACACTCGTATCTGAAAAAAAAAATGAAAGGAAAAGTACGTTTGTTCAGTACACCATTTTCTCCAGCCCAAATATGTCTTTAGCTTCCTAAACTTGCTTTGTTTTATCTTCTTGGGATCTATGTTCATGGACACTTTTACTATCATGGACGTTTACCATCTCAGTTGTTTTGTTTTCTGATTTCATTTTTTACCCAATAATGCCATTGACATTGCAGTCTTGCTTAATTTTTCTGCTACACCCTCCAGCGCTACATCCTCAACACATTCAGTCATACACTTACACAACCTCATATTACCAGCTAATAATCACATACACATGCACACAATCTCACACTAACCTTTACCATCACATTTACACACTGACGTATATCTGTCCACTCAAATACACCTGCCAAGCACATACATACACTGTCCTCCATATACTTATGATCAAGTACATACACACATTGATAGATATTCCTACACATCAACACCCACTTTGCAAAGCAGCATACCCCATAGTCTTTTAGCCCATCACTTTTCCTTGAGTCCTTTCCATCAATTCTCTTTTTCACTCATTCACTTATTCTCATTTTGCTCCTATTCTTTGTTTCTTCTTCATTTAGTTTACTCCCTGAACAAGAATTAACACCAAAACATAATGAAGCTTCAAACTCATTTCAAGTGTTAAACTAATTCTATAGTTTTGGTACTTTGTTCTTTCTGAGTTGTTTTTTAAACTGTTTTTGATTTCTATGCATGTGTATAATTTGCAATGCTAGTGAGGATTGATATATATCTTTCATCTTTCACTTGTTTTAGACGTTTGACTGTGGTCATGCTGGGGCAGGACTTGTTTTTTTAGACCTGGTACTTATTCTATCAGTCTCTTTTGTCAAATTGCTAAGTTATGGGGACATAAACACACCATCACTGGTTGTCAAGTGGTGGTGGGAGGACCAACACACACACACACACACACACACCTATGTATATATATATATACATATATACACCAAGAGAGTTAGGAGTTGAGGATCCAACCCACTAAAGGATAATATCTATACAATTTACTGCTGGGAGGGTACCCAATTATTGTTACACTAGTGTTATACCAGGTACAATAAGTGGGTGTGGGTAAAAGGGGGTTATTTTACCCTAAATTTATATAGCAATAAGAAAATGGAGGGGAATATGAGGTACTCATCAACTTGCAGACACTGTATTCCGTTGATTAATCTGCTGATTTTATAACTAAATTGACAAAAAATACAATATACAGACACTTATGACTTACCAAATGTCCTTTAAATTTGAAATCTTAATTGTTGATATGATATGTATTTCCAAGCAATCTTTCAGGCTCTGTTTTTAAACACACACACACACACACACACACAGACACACACACACACACACACACACACGTTTGAACATACACACACACATGATAGCCTCACACGCATACAAAGCACACATCACTGCACACAATGCATGCACTGAGTTACTTATACACATACACACACGCTTCCACACACATACACACAGGCTCACATAATTTTAAGCTTGCCCACACATACATCTTAATGCATTCTTGCCTCCATATACATTCATGCACTCCATTCTTACATACACAGACATAGTTCAGCTGGGTCACCATTATTATTTCTCTTTCATTCTACCTATTTCTCCCAATCATTTCATCATTTTAAACTGTTAATCCCAACACATTTTTTTCTCTCTCCATTTTTACGGTGGTAAGCTGGCAGAAACATTAGCATGCCAGGCAAAATGCAGTGCAGTATTTTGTCTGTCTTTACATTCTGAGTTCAAATTCCGCCAAGGTCAACTTTGCCTTTCATCATCCTTTCGGAGTCAATAAATTAAGTACCAGTTGCGTACTGGTGTCGATCTAATTGACTGGCCCCCTCTCTCAAAATTTTGGGCCTTATGCCTAGAGTAGAAAAAATTCTCTCTCCATTTTTTCCCCTCTCAACCCTTTCTGTTGAAGAGAATAGGCTCAAAGTGTCAAAGATTTTTCCAATCTTCCTGAGTGTCAAACTAACACACCTATTTGTTGTCCCCTC
>NC_069001.1:19279174-19284028 GCF_001194135.2 Octopus bimaculoides | reverse complement strand
ATATATATATATATATATATATATATACGCACACATACATGTGCATAAAATCTCCTGGCATATGCTTATACAAGTTAGTTGTTACAGGTGAAAGAAAGAGAAGGAAAAATCAGAAAATATTAAGTATGGGGAGAAGGAAGAAAACAGTGGAGAAGAAGAAAAAGAAAAGAAAAGAAAGAAAACAGAGAACTAGCGACAGAAAGGGAAAAAATAGATAGAGGGAGAGAGTGCTACATATGATGTTCAAAAGTAACCAACAATGTTTGGATACTTCATATATATATACTTTATTAAAAAAGCAGTAAAAATATTACAAAAACTCAGAGTTTCACGTTCCCGTTTGTTGGACAGTTTTGTTTAGAATGGAACAAAATAGGGTTATATGCATACATATCCGATTACTTTGATAGCTACGCATTTGAAAATGGTTTTGTTTCATTGATCCTTTCAACTAATGGTCCTTTCAATAACTGGTTGCATGAAATTACAATTGCAGTTTAAAATCATACTATTATAAAAATTGAAGAAAATCTTGAATCAAAAATAGCTTATGTAGGAGGAAAAAGACCTGAATACCCAGGGCAAATAATTAGAGTTTAATAATAATAAATTTAAATAAATTAAAAGATATATCTGTTTAAAAAAAACTTTCACAAAGAACTAACATCTTAAAATGCATATGCATTTAGCAATACATACATATACCAAACAACCTATATATACACATATATACTAAACATACAGGCATTGGTATATGGGTACATATATATACAGACAAATATAAGCAATAGATGAATATATATAAATGCATATATATATGTATCCACTTACACATACGCATGCGCATAATACCTTCTGGTGTATGCTTATACAATTTAGTTGTTACAGGCGAGAGAAAGAAAATCAGAGAATAACAAGTAGTGGGAGAAAGAAAAAAAGGAAAAGAAGAAAAAGAAACAAATTACAAAGAGAAAGAGAAAAAATAGAGAGGTAAAGATTAAGATGACTTGGAAGTTGGTGTTCCTAAAAAGTTTCAAACAAATGATAGATACTTTATTCAGCTTGCAAACGCACATATATAAAACAACATGCATATCTACATAAATACAAACATACAAATACACACACATATAGACATGCATACAAATATACAAATAAATATATATGTAAATATATATATATATATATATATATATATATATATATATATATATATATATATATATATATATATATATATATATATATATATATATATACATACATACATACATGCATACATACATACATACATACATACATACATACATACACATATATAAATATATAGACATATCTTCACATCAAGATAAATATATGCACCATAACATTTGTACGTTTATAAACATGTAAAAAACTGTCTGATATATAGAATAGAATATTAAAATAAGGAAATCGTAAAATAAATTAATATAACATAATCAAATGTAATATAAAATAAATATATAAATTTAAAATATAAAATTTGGATTTATAAAAAAGAGTGAAAAATAAACCTTGGCAAAACTTAAAAGAGTTGAAGGTTTTCTTAAAAGTTGAATCTAAAATATAAAATGTGAAGTCAAAAGATGTACTAGCATTGTAATACAAAAATACCTATATGTAAGGTGTAAAGCTAAATTCAAATGCGAAAGTCAAGATTTTCTGAAAGTCAAAAAGTTTTACCCATATGGTATTTTTTTGGTTGACATTTTAAATCTCGCAGCATGCCTGCAGGAATTTAAGAGCTTGCGTCTCTACTTCAATGCATGTTTCTCCTGGAACAGGATGAAGAACTCTTCTGCGAAGCAAAGATTACATTTCATAAGTCTTCTATAAGCTCCAGGCTTGTATAATGGTGCTTTTTCCAAAATTGTCCAGCTGATATTAAAGGATGGGTGTCATTCTTCTTCAGTTGCCACATGTTTTGCAAGAATTGCTGTTCTGTTCTTGGGGTATCGAAAAGAATTTCGGTGGGAATAAAGCCGAGTCTTGAATGAATTTTCTGAAGCCACTGTGTAAGTTTTATATTCTTGTGAGCCATCTACTTGCACTTTAGCTCTGTAAACAATTTTTTTTTTCAAGACATTTACCTTCTAATGGACAGCAAGTCTTATCTTTGAAATTGCAGTTCCTCAGATTAGATTTGACACTGTGGTTGTTTATAATAATTTTTGTGTTATGCTGATTAATAAAAGAGGCGAGGTTTTTGCAACAAGAATAGCTAGCCTTATCTGGAGTAGATAAACAGCTGACAACTGATGAAGGGTCGTTCTTTGTGTTGCCTCAACTCCAACATTGTAAATAGTGGTCTTAAACTGATCCCAAGTTCCATCAAATTCCGCTTCTCCAATAGCATTTCTAAAATTCGCCTGCACCTTAGAGTCCCTTAATTTCAATACATCAGTGCATTTAGGGATTTTTATTCCTCCAGATCTTATTCTATGCATAATGCGGAGTTTCAATTTACTGTGTATGAGCATATGGTCAGTCTCACATTCTGCACCTCGCATGACTCGGACAGTGCAAACATCTGGAAGGTCTTGTTTCCTGGTGATAAGGTAATCAAGAATATGCCCATGTTTGGATCATGGATGCATCCAGGTAGCTTTATGGTTATCCTTCTGATGAAAAACAGTGTTGCAGATGATGAGATCAAGTTCAGTGTAGAGCTGAAGAAGATGGAGACCTTTAGCGTTCATTTTGCCCAAACCATGTCTCCCTAGTGCATCCCAGATCTCATAATCACATCCAACACAGGTGTTGAAATCGCCAAAAAGGAGAATCTTATCTGCATTTGGAATCAAAATCATAACCGATCTGAGATCCTCATAGAAAGCCATAATAGATTCACCGCTGCTGTCAAGAGTAGGAGCATAAACAGAAATAACAGTCATAAAACGATTGCATGATAGAGGAACTTGAAGATACATAATCCTATCACTGAAACCATTAGGTTGTTCTATTTTGTGGGTTAACTCAGTACGAATGGCAAAGCTAACACCCCCCTACTTGTTTTTCACCCTTTGGTTTATTCTTCCAAAAGAAAGTGTATCCAGCACCTGTTTCTGTCAATTGATCTTCATCACTCAACTGAGTTTCAGAGAGTGCAGCAATGTCAATGTTATACTGAGCCAACTCCTTGGCTATTATGCCAGTTCGTCATTCAGGGTTACTTGACCCTTCACGATCAAGAAGTGTCCTGACATTCCATACACCTACCCATAATCTATATTTCTTGCTTGCATGTTTTCTCTTTGTATTCCTCCTGTTGTAGTGAACAGCCATCAACTGCAGGTTGCTAACCGGCTTAATGGTAGAACAGGCATTTGTTTGGGTCACCTTTTCTGGACCTTTCTCAGATTTCTGGATGAGCAGTGTTACCCTAAAGAGGGCTGCTCAGACGTTCTCGACCTCACCGAGACATGCTGTTGTTCTTTCAACAATGCAGCGACATTAAATGGGCCCTGAGCCACCCACATGCAGATTTGTGAATATGGGCTCCCAGCCCGTTAACTCTGCACATGTCGCCACTATTCCATCACCGTGGGACTTGAAGAGATATCTGCTCATTTAAAGATCAATGCCACACGCTTGTACGACACGTATAGCACCGACTCCTCCCCCAAAATCTGATATCCAGTGACAAACCAAAGCAAGATGACTGGGTGATTATGAAGGTCACATGTTTTATTATCCCAGAGTTTAACCTCTCCAGTGGTTTTATATCAGAGTGTCCTTCTCCCAGTCTCTGCTCAACCAAAGGCTAACTGCAAGACAGTAGTGAAGGTTTTGAATTCAGAGTTACCTTCTCCAAGACAGATTGCCTTCCCCACGGCTTTATTAAACCTAGGAGTTCCATCTACCCCTTTAACTACATCCACAAATACACACAAATCAAATAAAATAAAAGAAGTAAAAATACAAATATATATATATAAAATATCAGTTCCTTGAAAGATGAAGAAAAAAACACGTACACGCAATATACATACATATAATCAAGAATTAAAAATGTAAACAAATATATATACACATACACATGCCCAACATACACCCACAGTTCACCACACCAAACATGCACCTGGCACACACATCCACAATTCAGCCAACTATATACATATGTACATATAATAATTGGATAGCTGTTGACTCTTACAGGTCTTTTTACAGGTCTTGTTTTTAGTCTTGCAAGGTGTCCAATACACACTCTCCTCACAAAGTGGAATTGGTGGGGGAGCCGGTTTAGTCACAGACAACCCGACCATGTGACAGGTAGTACTGGGTTACACAGTACTAGTAGCATAAACGACCTCACACACACACACACACACACACACACACACACACACACGATTTAAAATAGGATAAAATCTTTATAAGACTTTATCAAGTAGTTGGCGTGAAAAACCTCATAAGGGAAAAATTATAATTATTCCCTTTAAATATATTTATTTATATTAAGGGCATTACAACACATAAAGGCCTCACGGTATGAGGGAATCATAAAATCAAAATTACCATAATATATATATATATATATGGATCTTTTTTAAAACGGGGGCCACATTTTTCATTAACGAAACACTTTGAAACTTGGAACACTGGTAGAATGTGTCATATAAAACATCTTTTTCTTTTAGTCTTCTTAAAAAAAAAAGAAATCCATAAATTATTCCATGTTAAAGTTGTCGTATTTCTGTAATTTCAACCAATCACTGACGTCCATTCAGCCGATATACATTAAGTGCCGACTACATAAACAAACGATTCTGAAACAATTAACCCTAACCCTAACCCTAACTCTAACCCTAACCCTAACCCTAGGGTTAGGGT
>NC_069001.1:19261028-19278563 GCF_001194135.2 Octopus bimaculoides | reverse complement strand
ATATATATATATATATATATATATATATATATATATATATATATAGTTAAAGCAATTAAGGCTATGAAGACAGGGAAAGCCCCTGGCCTATCAGGAATCCCTGCTGAGATGCTTAAAATATCTGGTGGAGTAGGATATGGCCTAGTCACTCATATACTCAATCAGGTCCATGAAGGAGTCATACTCAATGGTTGGTGTAGCAGCTACAAAGGCGAAGGTGATGTTTTAGACAGAAATAATTACAGAGGCATCAAATTGCTGGACCAGGTGATGAAAGTCACGGAAAGGGTCATAGCTCAATTAATTAGGAAGAGAGTTAGTGTAGATGAGATGCTGTTCAGATTTGTGCCAGGCAGTAGCTTGACTGATGTTAAATTCCTGGTTAGACAACTGTAGGAAAAGTATTTAGCCAAAAATGAACCTCTACAGCTGGTCCCTTGCTCCCTTATCTGGTGCATAAACTAGGGATAGTTGAGTGGTTAGTGAGAACTATACAAGCCATGTACAGGGATGCTGCTGGTAAGGTGAAGATTGGCATTGAGTATAGCAATGAATTCAGTATACAGATAGTTTACCAAGGATTAGTTCTCACCCACAACTTGTTTATCTTAGTCCTCCAGGCCTTAACAGAGGAATTTAAGACCATCTGTCCCTGAGAGCTGATGACCTTGTTCTTATACCTGATTCACTTCCTGATCTAGAGAAGAAATTTCAAGTGTGGAAAGTCTGTTGTATAAAGAAGTGCTGAGCTCTGATTGTGGAGGGTACCTGTGGAAGGGGTAGACCCAGGAAGACATGGGATGAAGTGGTGAGGAAAGATCTTTGGATACTGGGTCTCACTGAGGAAATGACAGGGGACCAGGAGACGTCATGATTTGCTGTACTTGATAAGATGCATCAAGCTAAGTAAAGCCCCTGTCCTCCACACATACAGGCTTCTTCTTTCAGGTGCTCGTGCCATATAAAAAGCACTCATGCTGGTGCTGCATAAATGCACCTGTGCTAGTGGCACATAAAAAGCACCTGGCACACTCTGTTAAATGGTTGATATCTGGAAGAGCATCCAGCCATGGAAACCATGTCACAACAGACAATTGGAGTCTGGACAACTCCCAGCTGGTCAAACTGTCCAACCCATGCCAGCATGGAAAGCAGACATTAAACGATGATATATATATATATATATATATATATATATATATATATATATATATTTATGACACAGAAGAGATCTTACTTGTGTGTACGTGAGTTTCTGTGTCTGATGTAATATAATCTCAATTACTTTATTGATAATCAATAAAAACATTCAAAAGAAAATAATACTAATTTCCAAATGTATTCAATTCTTTTAGGTTTACTTATCAAAGAATGATATCTGCAGCTGCGTCAGTCAGTGCATATATACCACATAAACATCTCTGTCTTTCTCACTTCATCATCATCATCGTTTTAAACTCTGATTTTTCTAGGTGTTGAACAAAGGTTATTGAGGTAGATTTTCTGTGGCTAGATAGCTTTTCTGTTGCCAACCTTACCTGTTTCCCAGCAAGGTAATATTTCGCTATGGCCAGACATGATTTCATGGGAGATTGGCAATGAGTGACATTCATTTGCAACAATCATGCAATGTCAAGACAAAGAGAAACAAACATACACACACCCACACATATACACACATCCTCATCATCATTTAACATCTGTTTCCCATCTGGTATGGGTTGGACGGTTTGAGAGGAACCAGTAGGACTAAAGGCTGCACTAAACCCTGCTGTCTACTTTGGCATGGTTTCTATGGCTGGATGTCCAAACCATTTTTCATAAGGCACATACTGCAATAAGATTACCAAGTAGCTTGCAAGACAAGATCCCTCCATCTAGGGGAGGTATTATATTGAAGGAGAGAAAAAGGAATCTTGCATGAGATGAGAAACATTGATACTTCAGGTGGAGAGAAGAGGAAAATGAGATGGTGATGATGTGATGGGGAGTAGGGCTGGGTGCCATTCACCCAAGTCCCAGGGAGGTGTATATAGTGAAGAGTGCAGGGCATTGGAGAGGGCAAATGGATGGGTAAGTTCTTCAGATTGCAAAAGGAGAATGGGAGATGGTGGGGGGATGGTAGAGGGCATAAGTAGAGGGAGGGGTATTATGAGGATACGATGGGGGAAGAGATTTGACAGGGATATACTGCATGCAAGATAGGTAAGTAAGGGAGAGTAGAAAGGGATACAGCAGGCGCTGAACATGGGTACAAGGAAGGGGATGTTGAGAAGATGAGTTATAGGGGAGGTTTCTTGGGGGACAGATTGTGTGCAGGAGTTGTCGTGGACATAAATAACATGCCTTTATGGCTTCAATTTTACTTTGTTGAGTGGGTCTTCTGAAGCACTGCAAATTGCTGTATATGTATACATGTATGTATGTACACACACACACATATGTACATGGTACGATGGCGAGCTGGCCGAATGGTTAGTATGCCAGGCAAAATGCTTAGCAGTATTTCATCTGCCGTTACATCCTTAGTTCACATTCCGCTGAGGTTGACTTTGCCTTTCATCCTTTCGGGGTTGATTAAATAAGTACCAGTTACGCACTGGGGTCGATGTAATCGACTTAATCCCTTTATCTCTCCTTGTTTGTCCCCTCTGTGTTTAGCCCCCTGTGGGCAATAAGGAAATATATATTTTTAATTTTGCACATGCGCATTGTTTGTTTTTGATTTTGTCGACTACACAGTATAGTAGGATCAGTTGGGCAACATCTGTGAGAAAAACCGCACCGTGACACAATTCACTCTGCCAGAAATTTGGAAACAACATGCTGTACTGCTTGGCATTCATACCGGAAGCTCCAATATGAACATTTCAGAGGGTTTGAGTGTCAATCTAAGGACATGTTCCAAGAGTAATAAAAATCACTAGTTATGGCGATGTTATGCCTCCATTCATCTTCCCACACAGCCTCAGACTCAACACAGAGGCCTATATCAAGTGCCTAGAGGAGGTAGTGCTGCCCTGGGTCAAGAGGGTGGCTGCTGGAAGACCCTATGTCCGGCAACAGGACTCTGCACCATGCCACACAAGCAGGAGAACCCAGTCATGTCTGTCAGACAATTTCTGCAACCACATCACCCCTAACATCTGGCCATCTAACTCCCCAGGCTGCAACCCCCTTGATTATTATGTGTAGAGAGCAGTTGAGTGAGAGACCAACAAAGCTCCTTGTAACACCAAAGATGAACTGAATGTAAGCATTATGGCAGCATTCACAAACTTAAACAAGGAGAAAGCCCAGAAGAATTGCAGGAGATTCTGAAATCGTCTGGAGGCCAGGGTTGAAGCCAATTTTATTGAATAAATATGTTCTTTAGTATTTCAAGATATTTTTATGTAATTTCGGATCAGATTGTAGCCTGGTGCAGCCTTCTGGTTCACCAGTCCTCAGTCAAATCGTCCAACCCATGCTAGCATGGAAAGCAGATGTTAAAAACGATGATGATGATGATATATATATATATATATATATATATAGATAGATAGATAGATAATACATACATATATATATAGATAGATAGATAATACATACATACATACATACATATATATATATATATATATATATATATAAAGAGAGAGAGAGAGAGAGAGAGAGAGAGAGAGAGAGAGAGAAAGAAAGTTTACAGCAGAAATGGCATTCCAAATGCCACTGACAATGTAACAATATTTTCCTATATTATCTTCTGTATTAGACATGTGTGTGTGTGTGTGTGTGTGTGTGTGTTTACATATCTCCTCATCACCACTTAATGTCTGTTTTCCATGCTGGCATGGGTTGGGTGGTTAGACAAGATCCGACATGCCACGGAGCTTGTGTCAGGTGTCACTGTCAGCTTCAGCATACTTTCTGTGAGTGGATGCCCTTCCTAATGCCAACCACTTCACAGTATGTACTGGCTGCTTTCTTCATGACATCAACACTAGTGAGTTTGTTAAGTAACTTGCGAGACATATTAAAGGGTAAAAGATAAAAACAGGGGTGATTGTTTGGCAGAGTGTACTTTCAAGGTACAAGAGGGTGAGTAAATGAGAGTAAGGACAGTGGAGCAAAGGTAAAGGAGAAGTGGGTGGTAATTTCGTAAGAGTGTGAGAAGAAAGTAGCTGAATGTAGTGAGTGACAAATAAAAATGGGGATAAGGTTGATGATAAATATTAGTATGGAGGAGAGAGATGAGAAATAGAAGTGGATCAGGAAGGAGGAGGTGACAAGAAGTAGTACAGGGATGTGGAGAGCTGTATCATATATCTGGATAGATGAGAGAGTAAGGAGATGATATGCAGGATGTGAGAGTGTAGAGAGAGGGAGGGATGATGAACTGTGACAGAAATGGGAATCAGAGGTACATGAGTGTGGCTACAGTGAGTGGGGTGAGAAAGGTGGGGAGGAGCATCAATTACAGATATGAGAGGGTGTTGAGAATGATAGTAGATAGGAGAGATGCTAAAGTTGAGGTATGGTGGACTTATGATGTAGCTCAAAATAGAAAGAGAGAAATAACTGAATGCACAGAAAGGGAGTGATTGAGGTCATTAATTTTTACCCATGTACCTAAGCACCCAAATATTCACCAACTTGTTGGTAAAGATCTTGGCACCCAATGTTACCTCCAGGATCCAACCAATTGGTCCATACATAAATAAACAAAGTAGATGTTGGATGAAGGTCACAGAAAATAATCTTAGAGAAAGCAGAAGGACAAAGAACTGACAATAACATTAAGCACCACTTAAATAAGAAGATAAAGGGAATAACTCTGGATATTGAAAATTAACAGAAAAAAAATAGTAGATAAAGTTCTCATTAGTGGTAGCAGAAATAGTGAGGATGCTGGAGACAAAGAACCATTGTCCAAGAAACTGACACAATCTCTTATAAAAGAATCTCTTGATAACAGCATTTTGAGCATTAGTTTGTGAATAGAAACTGATGTTTAGTAATATCATCAATGTCTTATAACCTTAAGATAACTCATTTTCCAGAATTAGCATTAACAAGGAAACTTTTAAAATTCCATTCATTCTTCAAGTCGATTCATCCCAACCTTGCTAAATCCACAGATAATATTGATGACTGACCTGATGTTGATTCAAGGCCTTCTCACTCTCTTCAAAGTCACTACATGTTACACTGAGATGGTAAAAATAACTCAGATATCATGGTGCCTATAGCAGTAGCACCACAAAAACCTCATGACAAACACTTTTAATTATTTGGTTCCTAAATATATCAGATAGAATAAAAAAATCATCATTGCAAAGAATACTGTTACCAAAGTTAATCTATGTTTCCTATGCTTCTAAGGTCTTTCAACCTGGAGCAGTTACTCCACACATGCTTCTTTGTTCTGAAAATGATTTTGCCTTGTATCGACACAGTTTTCTGGAGCTAGTCTACCTATTTCTCTGTAACATGTCAGTTGCTATCGAATGTATGAAATAATTATTTCTACTCTAGGCACAAAGCCTTGGAAATTTTGGGGGATGGGGGACAGTCAATTACATTGACACCAGTGTATAACAGGTAGTTATTTTATCGACCCCGAAAGGATGAAAGGTAAAGTCGACCTTGGCGGAATTTGAACTCAGAACAAAGCAACGAGTGAAATACTGCTAAGCATTTTGTCCAGCACGGTAACAATTCTACCAGTTTACCACCTTCCAGTGTATGAAATAATCTAGTACCTGTAGTTGTAGTGAGAAATATTACCAATGGAGCACATCAGTGTGAGTAATGGAATTTTCCTCAACATATTTAATGTCAAAATAAATGCTGCCTTCTGTATGGTCCATCTCAATATTCTTAAAGGTAGAAACCTTTTGGAATTCTTTGCATGTATTAAAGAATTCAAAAGACCTACGATGGGAATTATTTACCAAATAAATAAAAATGACTGGCATATTTTGTGGTCTAAACAAATCTTCTCTCTCAATATTTGAATAATTAGATTCTGTAAGGATTAAGCTTCTTGATAAGTATAACAATTATGGTTTTCCTGTGATAAAATTCCTGATAGAGGCTGCTCATTATCATGGGTTGACAACACGTTAACATGACATCAGCCAGATTCACCAAAGGATTTCTTTACTGAACATCTGTTCAGTCAGATTCAATATTTTACTAATACAAATTATTGATGGTTCAATAATTTCAAAATAGTGTGGCAAATATTGAGCATAAAGATTCAGCAAACTTAAAATGAACTCAAGTTATTTCTTACTATAGGATACAAAATATTCTATATTTTCTGAATTTAATTTCAACTAGAGAAATCCCTTCATTTGAAATGGAATAACCCTCAAACTATCTGTTAAAGACTCATTTCTGTAAATTAATATTCATGCCTGTGTAGGATGATGAGCTGGCAAATTCTGCCAAGGTCGACTTTGCCTTTCATCCTTTTGGGGTCAATTAAATAAGTACTAGTTATGCACTGGCGTTGATGTAATTGACTTAATCCCTTTGGCTGTCCTTGTTTGTCCCCTCTGTTTAGCCCCTTGTGGGCAATAAAGAAATAAATATTCATGTCTGTGTCTCTCAGTTGATCCAATATAATCCTGTTCTTTGGGTTCACTTCCTGCACTGTACATGTACCCAAACAAATACCATCCTGATAAATGATTTTATTTCTTATATTATTCTCAAAATCTTTTCTACTGGCTATTGAAATGTGGCACTTGCAGATATTATACCTTAAATCAGTCATCTCCATCTCAACAAACTGGCAAAAGTGTTTATTGTAATGATTTCTTCTAAATCTGTAATCCGTTTCAAAATAGTAGTATGCACCTCTGAGGCTAAATTTTGCAAAAAATTCCATTCCAGTTTAATGAGTGAAAGGTAAATTCAATATTAGGGGTTAGGTAAGAGTCCAAATAAGTGTTATAGTTAATGGTTACCCTGCAGTTATCATCTAGTACTACTACAATAAATGATGCCCACTTGCTGTTGCCAGCCTCACAATTACACATGATAAAATATGATTTGGCAGTTAATGAGATTTAAAATATGAAGGACATCCATTTTTTTTCAATTTTATGCTGGCTTAATTTTTAAGCAAGCCAGCACCTTCACTGTCAGGCAGTAAAATTGATTAGTCTTGTGCTCTATAGTGTATCAGTTCCAATGAAACCATAACTTTTATCACAGCCCATGACCACCCCTGTTAAAAATTTTGAATCAAGTCCCTCTTTCTAGACTACCTTCAAACTTTTAACTGTGGGTGCATGCATCAAATTGGTGATTTTTATCATCATCATCATCATCACCATCATCATCGTCATCGTTGTTGTTTAATGTCTCCCTGTCATGCTGGCATGGGTTGCATGGTTTGATAGGAGCTGGCCAAGCAGGAGGCTGTGCCAGACTTCTGTGTCTGTTTTGGCCTGGTTTTTACAGCTGGATGCCCTTCCGAACGCCAACCACCTTAGTGCAGACTGGATGCTTTTTAAGTGGCACCAGCACTGGCAGGGTCACCAAATAACTTGCAAGACAAAGATCTTTTGAAAGGGGAGTGAGGGGTCATTGGAGGAGGGGGTTATTGGAGGAGGGAGTCATTGGAAGAGGGCATCTTGTGTCAGATGATGAAAGGTTATAGTGAGACAGAAAGATAGAAACAGGTGTCTTGCTGTAGGGGAGGTATATGGTTACCTAACTAGAGAGAGAGAGAGAGAGAAAGAGAGAGAGAGAGAGAGAAAGAGAGAGAGAGAGAGAGAGAGAGAAATGAGTACAGAAACAGGTGTGCTGCTGTAAAGGAGATACATAGTTACCCAGCCTGAGGGAAGATCAGGAGAAGGGGAAAGAGAGTGGGAGACAGTAGGAGTACAAATGAGAGCTGGTGGCAAAATACCGGGCATACTTGCAAGGGACAGGGATCAGAATATAAATGGGATGGTTAAGTAAAAGAAAAGAGAGATATGGTCGCAAGTGCTAGAGCATACCCTTGAGGTATGGAGGTCATGAGTGGCAGGACATTGGCAAAGAAGCATGAGTAGAGAGTGGGGGAGGGGAATGCTGGCCTTCAAAACTTCTAAATCAAGTATCTTTGAACCACCACATTCACCACATCCTTCAGTTTCTTTGAAAAACATCTTCGCCATCTTTACAAAGAAAAACAAATCAGGCATAGACAGCACTATTTGAATTGTACTAACAACACCAAATGTTTTGAGGCAAACAGTTCCCAAATATGATAATTTAGATGTAACAACAATAATGGTTTTGACAAAAAAAAATCTATATAATGAAGACATAACGCCTATTTGAAATTGATTGTAGTGCGTATGGAAATAGTTTCTTTATCTCTGACTTACTAAACACCATTCCCTTCTTGTCTTCTCAGCCATCTACCATTGACTGTCCAGGCTTGCTAACTGAATATGAATATATAATGTATTAAAAAAACTCTACATCTTGTAATTTATCACTTCTGGGGAATCAACAGAGATTTATATATTGTTGGCACTCCGTCACTTACAACGTCGAGGGTTCCAGTTGATCCGATCAACGGAACAGCCTGCTCGTTAAATTAACGTGCAAGTGGCTGAGCACTCCACAGACACGTGTACCCTTAACGTAGTTCTCGGGGATATTCAGCGTGACACAGTGTGACAAGGCTGACATTTTGAAATACAGGTACAACAGAAACAGGAAGAAAGAGTGAGAGAAAGTTGTGGTGAAAGAGTACAGCAGGGTTCACCACCATCCTCTGCCGGAGCCTCGTGGAGCATTAGGTGTTTTCACTCAATAAACACTCACAACACCCTGTCTGGGAATCGAAACCGCGATTCTATGACAGCGAGTCCACTGCCCTAACCACTGGGCCATTGTGTCTCCACGATTTATATATATATATATATATATATATATATATACACACACACACACACATACATACATCTTACTATAATGGGTGTTATGTCGGTCTGTCTGTTTGTTTCTTCTTCACGGTCAAACAGCTGGACCAATCATCACAATGATTTTCGGGATTATGAAGGACGTAATCATGGTAGGAGGTAATCATGGTAGGAGGTAATTTTAGCGATAAAAATGTGAAAAAGTATGATTATTTAGTGGATATTGAGTTTTGTATTAATAAATAACCTTTGATTTTTTTGTTAAAATTCTGGTGATGAGGATTAATTCTGGATTTATCCCCTGTAAAGTTTGTGAATTTAGATGGTGTAGTGTCACAACTCACTGCCTCACACATATAACACAACAGAAATACATTATGCTAGAGATGGTTAATGAGAGCCAAACTTTGAGCCTGTAAATAAATGTTATTTGGATTTGTTATCTTGCTTTGTCTTCAACTTAATACTTCATATGACTGGATTTAAATTTATAATGGGAGACACAAGATCCTACCAGTATCTTGGCCAACAATGGCCTCCTGTTATAATGGTTTAGATTTGTGATACTATCCCCTTATTTCCCATTTTAGATGGGCAGATTTGCTATCTTACTATAACGGTATTGACTATATGGGTGACTAGATTATAGCTGACACTGCCAGATATTTTAAGCATCTCTGCGATGATTCCTGATGGGCCAGGGGCTCTCCCTGTCTTCATGCCCTTAATTGCTTTATCTACCAAGGAACTGTCAATTCAAAAAGCTGGTCCCTCTGTTGGGTTGATATTTGGCAGACTCTCTTTCTCCAATTCATTTGCTTCATTTAGCAATCTTTCATAGTGGTGTCTCCAAGTCTCTCTTTGCACTCTCATTAAATGTAAGTGAGCCATCATCCATTCAGACATATTTCTCTCCTATGATATCATGATTCTTTCTCACACACTGTCTTACAACATGAAACACTTCAAGTTTTTGGTCCTCACGATGCAGAACACTGGCAAATTTTTTCTTATCTGCTTCCCCTCTGGATAAGTAAACCTGTCTCCTAGCTTCCCCTCTGACAATCTGATGCAGTTCCCAGCTACCACTGTTCTTCCAGTCCTTCCATGCCTGTTTCTTTTCCCTAATGACCCTGTCAACTACACTGTTCCACCACCATGTTACTGTAGATTGAGAGAGAACTTTGCGCCATCCACAGATCTGGTCACTAGCCCTCAACAGGTTGCCCATAGGTACCTCCAGTTGTCTTCCACATTATGTGATGCTATATCCTCCTCTATTTTGTCAAAAGCTTCAAGTAGTACATCTCTAAATTTCTGTCCATTTACAGGATCCTTAAGCTTCTAGACCCTTCTTTTCCATGCTAGTCGACTTCTGGGCATCCATTTAGCCCTGATCCTGAAGTCGCTAACTACTAATCTATGCTGTGGGGTGTATTCTTCACTTGGGAAGGTTTTGGCATTTATAAGTTGTCATCTTTCCTGTTTCCTGGCAAGGATGTAGTCAATCTGACTAGTGTGTCCACCAGACTGGTAGGTGAATAGGTGACTGGCAGGTTTCCTGAAGTTAGTATTGCAGACCATAAGGTCATTTGCATCACAGAACTCCAGCAGCCTGGTTCTCTTCTCATTGTGGGAACCAAAACCATAGGCACCATTTATGCCATGTAAGGCCCCTGCATGTTGTCCAACATGCCCATTGAAATAGCCAGCCACAAAAAGAAGGTCCCTGTCATTCGCTGACAAGGTTGTCTGCAAGGGGGTGTCATAAAATTGGTCTTTCTGTTCATCAGGTAGCCCTGGCTGAGGGGCATAAGCTGAGATAATGGTTGCTAATCCATGTTGCAGCACTAATCTAAGCTTAAGTATTCTATCACAGACTCTGACTACCTCGATTACCTTATCAACCCATTTCTCCGCAAGAAGTATAACCACGCCCCCAACCCCATCAGTGTTCCCTGCCCAGAAAATCTTATACCTATGATCTTTGCCTGTGAGGAACCTAGTGGAACTTCCTCTCCACCTTACTTCTTGGATGCAGCACAAATCTACACGTCTCCCTTCAAGCATCTCAACAATCTCACCAGACCTATCTTTCAATGTGCCAACTCTGAGGGTGTAGAAGGTGTGGGCCTTTGAGGCCCTGAGATGGGGGACAGCTGCATCATGTACCTGAAAAGAAACACACATATATGTATATACATAATGGCTTCTCCAAGCCTCCTTCTTTTCAGAATCACTAAAAGCAAGTGCACCATCATCCATGCGGACACATCTCTCTCCTGTGACATCACAATTTTCTCTCACCCACCGATTGCAAGACAGTGTGTGAGAGAAACTTGTGATGTCACAGGAGAGAAATGTGTCCGCATGGATGATGGTGTACTTGCTTTTAGTGATTCTGAAAAGAAGGAGGCTTGGAGAAGCCATTGTGAAAGACTGCTGAATGTGGAGAATGAATAGGAGGAGGAGAGTCTGCCAAATGTTGACCCAATAGAGGGACCAGCTATCCGAATAGACAGCTCTCTGGTAGATAATGCAATTAAGGGTATGAAGCCAGGAAAAGCCCCCCCGGCCCATCAGGAATCACTGCTGAGATGCTTAAAACATCTGATGGTGTGGGCTATGGCCTAGTCACCTACATTATAAACCAGGGAGTTCATGATGGAGTCATGCCCAATGACTGGCATAGCAGCACCATAGTCAACTGCTACAAGGATAAACGTGATACTCTAGATAGAAATAACTACAGGGGTATCAGACTGCTGGATCAGGTGATGAATGTCACGGAGAGGGTCATAGCCCATCTCATTAGGGAGAGAGTCTTCTTAGATGAGGTGCAGTTCGGTTTTGTGCCAGGTAGAAGCACCACTGATGTCATATTCCTGGTTCGACAACTGCAGGAGAAATACCTAGCTAAAGATAAACCCCTGTACTTAGCTTTTGTGGACTTGGAGAAAGCTTTTGACAGGGTCTCCTGATCTCTTTTCTGGTGGGCGATGCAGAAACTGGAGATTGACGAATGGTTAATAAGGGCTGTACAGGCCCTACACAGAGAGGCTGTTAGTAAGGTTAGGATTGGCAATGAGTATAGTGAAGAATTCCAGGTAGAAGTAGGGGTCCACAAAGGTTCAGCCCTCAGTCCCCTTTTATTCATCATAGTCCTCCAGGCAATAAAAGAGGAATTCAAGACGGATTGCCCCTGGGAGCTCCTCTATGCTGATGACCTGGCCCTCATAGCAGAAACACTACTGAAACTAGAAAAGAAATTTCAGGTGTGGAAGCAAGGTTTAGAATCAAAAGGCCTTTGAGTCAATGTAGCAAAGACAAAAGTTCTATTAAGTAGGAAGGCAAACTCATCACACACCCCCTCAGGTAGGTGGCCCTGCTCGATAAGCAGAAATAAATCAGTATTTTGACACATAATAATCTGGAGGTTTTCTTCATCTCGTTAATCTTCTTGAATGTTGACGACTGTATTCTGGAGTTCAGTTATTGTCGCTAGGTGGTAATGATGAGCTAACAGATTCTTCAGGAGCAGACTCATCTATAACTTGAGATTCTGAATCACAGAAAGAAGGCGTATCTCCTGGCTCTTGGTCATCTTCTGAAGAATATCGAGGTTGCAATTGTTCTAGATGACATCTCCAAATGGAACCTCTAGGTACAACTTGAACATGAAACATTCATGTTCCTTGTGTCTTCACAACTATAGCTGGAACCCAACATGGATCTTGGTTTCTCTTTCGTCCAAAATACTGAGCATAGCATGGATCACCAACTTGAAATTGATTGGAAGTTTCAAGTACATCTCCCTCAGTAGTCCTTTTCAATTTGGATGGGCCAAATGAACTGGAGATGGAAGCAAGACGTCAGTCTTGGTGCGTAATTGACGACTATTGAGTAATTCACTTGCTGAGAGGCTACTAGTGGTAGGAGTTCTCCTGAATTGCATCAAGAATTCCAGCAAAGCTTCTTTAGGTATTTTGGGAGACTTTCGTAACGTTTGCTTGAAAGTTTGAATCAAGCGCTCAGCAGCTCTGTTTGTTGAAGGGTGATAGGGAGCTCCCGTTAGATGAACGATGCTTCTCTCCTTACAGTAGTTTTGAAATTCTTCAGAAGTAAAGCAGGTGGCATTGTCGGACATGATGGTATGTGGATAGCCAAAGTGTGCAAAATCTTCCTCTAACAAATCCAATGTAGTCTTACTGGAAACTGAAGTAGTGGCATGGATAAAAGGGTATTTAGTGCATGCATCAGTGACTACTAACCAATTATGCCCCATAAAGTTGATAGCATGATCTACATGCAAACGAGACCAAGGCTTTTCGGGCATTATCCATGGATGAATTACTGGTTTAGGTGGTGCCCTTCTGTGTTCACAGCAAGAAGTGCAGCAGCAGCAAAGATCCATGATTTCCGCATCAATGTTTGGCCAGTATACTGCTGTCCGCGCTTATTGCTTTATCCGTTGCATACCGAGATGACTTGTGTGTAGCAGATGTAAGATTCATTCTCGTAGACTGGTAGGAACGACTAGTCTCATGCTGTACAGTTAACATCCATGACATGTGCTCAAAGATTGGGAAAGCTTTCGGAATTGCTCCACTGGATCATCAGAGTCAATATGTGAAGGCCAACCTTCCTGTGTAAAACGCATCACTTGTGCCAAAACTGGATCTTTAGAGGACTCCTTTCTGACTAAAGTCGAATCTGTAGGCTGGACTTGTAAGCTAATTGCTTCAATTGCACACACAACGTCGATATCTTCCAGGAAGTGGGAACAAAGAGCCAATATGAAATTTTGCGTTAAACTTGGGTAGTCTGAAGAGAGACATTGAGCATGCTTCAGCAAGCTTACGGCGATGAAGCAATGGGTTGAATGCAATCTTTCAAGTGGCACAAGTGCTTCAAAAGTAGAAGAATGTTCCTGGAAGATGACGAGCAATCTGAAAGACTTGTCATGAGTGTCACCCCAGGAAATGTGGAGAAAATTCATCAGCTTGTGCACGAGGATCGTCCGAGGACAATTGTTAGCATTGCTGATGCTGTTGGTCTTTCTTATGGGTCCATGCAGGCAATTCTTATGTCTAAATTAAACATGCAGTGTATTTCTGCCACGTTTGACCACACCTGCTGACCACTGAGCAGAAAGAACATTGTGTCAAAGTCTGTCAAGATCTCCATCAGCATGCCATTCATGTTGAGGATCATCACTGGTAACAAGAGTTGGGTCTACAGTTATGACCCTGAGATGAAGCAGCAGTCGTCACAATGGAAGAACCCTTCATCTCCATAACCAAAGAAAGCACAATAGGTCTGCAGCTCAATCAAGTGTATGCTCATTGTTTTTTTCTATATCCATGGTATTGCACATTGAGAATTCATTCCTGAGGGCCAGACTGTCAACACACACACACACACACACACACACTTATATATGTATGTGTGTGTATGTATATATATATATATTCACACGCATACATATAGATGTATGTATGTGTGTATGTATATATTCATATATATATGCATGTGTGTGTGTGTGTGTATATATATATATATATATATATATATATATATATATACACATGCATATATTTACTGTATATGCCAATGTATAAGTCTATTTAACGTAGAGATAGACCATACAATATCACCATTGTTTACACATACTACATTACGTTTGTTGAAAATATAGAACTGCAAATCTATCATTCACAACAGCTTATCAGTGTACCAGTGGTACCATCAACACCAAGCAGCTCACTGTTGATCAATAGGTTTGTGGGGGACTATTGTAAAGATTTCGATACTATTGCACAGACTTTAAACTATCATACAAACTTCAAACTATTGTTCAGACTTTGAAACTACTAAGCTGTCAAACTACCAAACTATCTTAATTACCTATAGGTACCTATAAGTGCATTTAACAGTATGTACCCTAACCAGCTAGCACTAACATCTATACCAGATACCAATATTTATGACCATTGACAAACTCCAATTTGTATATGTAGCTGTGAAAATATTAGCAGAAAATTTAACCATGGCACCCAATAAAAAAAAGGCAGAAGTATGACTGTAGATTCAAAATAAAAGTTATAGAATTTTCAAAGGGCTCCAATAGCTGCTAGAGAATCTGGTGTCTGAAAACTTGGTGTATGACTAGAGAAAAATTGAAGCGTTTTTAAAGAGAATGCCAAAAAAAACAAAAAAAACATGTACTCTGAGAACAGGCATTTGTATGTAGAAAACTCTTGAAGAGCATGTGGCAGAATGGGTACTGGAAACATGTCTAAATGGCTATGCTGTAAGTAGAAATGCTATATGCATTTATACCTGTAAGTGTGCCAAAGGTCACCCTGACTTAGGAAAATATCTTGTGGGATCAGTAAATTGGTGCACTAGGAAAGGCATGTTGCATGAAAAGACAAGAATAGGCCAAAGGTTACCAGTAGACCTTAATGTCACAATTACAAGTTTTCTTCGTTTTGTAATTGGCTTGAGAAAACAACACAATTTCCCTTTATCACAAATTAGTAATATGGTTGAAACTCCAGTAAATTTTGATATTATTAGCAACCAAACTGTAGATGTAAAAGGAGTAAAGACTGTTACATTAAAAAGTACAGGGCACGAGAAAACAAAATTCACTGTTGTACTTTCCTGTATGGCTGGATGGAACAAAGCTAAAACCTATGGTCATATGTAAATGAAAATTAATGCCCAAAATAAAATTTCTGCTGGATTTGTTCATTTAAGGGTGGATAGATAAAAATGGTGTGAAGCTGTGGATAGAAAAGGTTTGGAATCAATGACAAGGAGGCCTTTGTAAAGTGTGCAGTCTTTTGGTGTGGGACATGTTTAGATCACATCTGACGACTAACACTAAAGAAGTAACACAGAATTTTTCATTATACCTGGAGGGTTAACATCTGTCCTCCAGCTGTTAGATGTGTCTCTCAGTAAGCCATTCAAGGATAACATGTGCGAACAGTGGAGCAAGTTAATGACTGAGGGTTGTAGGACATTCACAAAAAGGTGTGCATTGTTTCACTTGTTATTTTGTGTAGCTTTGTTATAGGTGCATGGGATTTGGTTAAAACAGAAGCTGTTATCAAACCATTTAAAAAATGTGGGATATCAAATTCAATGGACAACATGGAAGATGACATACTGTAGCATGATGATGATGATGATGATGACTCTACTGATGATGATGGTGATGAATTAAATGAGTATGATCCATATGTTAACACTATCATTGATGAAACATATTTATGTCGGATGATGATGATGATGAATTTGAAGGCTTTTAAAATGGTAACATGTTTTAATAAAAAAAAAATAATAATTTTAGTATCTTTGAAACAAACTTATAAAATTTTACAAATTGTATTAATTCATCACATGTGTTTTATTTTATGACAATTTTGTGCTGCCTTATTTGGATCTTTTCAATCTCAGTCACAGATTTTTTAATTAATTTTTAACTAAAAAGTTTGAAACTTTGGATACTGGTTGAATGTGTCATGCAAAACACGGTTTACTCTTAACATTTTTGACAAAATTTTGTATTTCAGAAGTTATTTCATGTTAAAGTTGTCATATTTAGGTAATTTAAACCAATCAATGACATGTATTCAGTTGAAGAAAGTTACTGCTGTTTGTGAAAATAATGGAAGAGCTACAACATCCAGGTCATTGGGTCATCTGTTTTGGATGCTGCGTACATATATGTACATAAATACAGACACAAGTATACGTACACACACACACACACACACACACACCAATACATACACAAATGCAACTTTTAGAACGCTGAAAGGGAGGTGGGTGTGAGGAATACATAGTTTTAAGGAGGGAGAGGGATTGTGAAGTTGATGACAGTTGTTCATGCTGTCCATCACACACACACACACACACATTCATATGTAAAGCTGATAAAACCCCGAATGGAAGCAAGGAAAAGGAGAGGGTTTAATAAATTAATGTGCAGTGGTAGGGGGTTGGTAAGTTTATATAAGCTGTTGTTCAGATCATCTGCACACCACCACTCTCTCCGTTCTCTCTCTCTCTCTCTACAATTTGCCGGAAATAACAGCCAAATCTCTCTCAATATCATACGCTAACATTATATAAATGAGAGGATACATTGGATAAGATAGAAAAAATACACACGCACACACACACCTATAAAAGAACTTCCTGTTTTTCTCATCCAACTTTCTTATCTTTTATACTTTTCTCCCACCTCTCTCTCTCTCCTTCATGACCTTATGACCCGGAAGTTGTTGTTCTTCCATTACTTTCGCAAACAGCAGTAACTTTCTTCATTTGAATACATGTCATTGATTGGTTAAAATTACCCAAATACGACAACTTTAACAGAAAATAACTTCTAAAATACAAAATTTTGTCAAAAACGTTAAGAGTAAACTGTGTTCTATGTGACACAGTCAACCAGTATCCGAAGTTTCAAACTGTATAGTTTAAAAAAAAATTAATTAAAAAAATCTGTGACTGAGATTGAAAAGATCCCCTTATTTATTTATTTTTTTGTGGGATGGGGTTTTGTGGGATGGTCTTATCTGGTAAATATAAGCATAAACCT
>NC_069001.1:19259805-19260673 GCF_001194135.2 Octopus bimaculoides | reverse complement strand
TAGGCAGTTCTTCATCTCAGTAGTCGAAAAGAATAACCAACCATTACTCTACACTTAGACATATCAATAAACGCAACAATACTGGGCTTAGTAAATTAATTTGGTCTCTAAAGGAACATAATAAACAATTTGATTTGGAATGGAATTTTCTATCTAGGTCCTTTCCATATGATAAAGGTAAATCTTTTTGTCCAATCTGTAACGCAGAACACTATTACATTCTGTTCTTCGAGAGTTCTCTTGTAAACATGTTTAAAGAACACGTTTATCATTGCAAATATTGGAAAAAGCATACCTTTAGTTCCTTTAAGTAATTTCTACCAATCTATAAAATTCAACCTTTAACTGTCTTCTTACATTTCATTTCCACTACATATATCTATTTCCACACGTTTAAGCTTTATTGCCATTCATCTATCGCACTATAAATTTTGTCAAATTCTTTTGAAATTTAGGTGCATTTTCAACAACACATTTTCCTATATCTTTTCCTGTGTGGAAAATTTTCGGTTAATTTCTTTCTTTCTCCCCCTTCTCTTTCTCTAAATTGCCTTTGATGTTAAATCTATTAACAGTTTAAAAAAAAAATAACTTGCTAGAGTTCCCCTTCATCATATATGCAATAATCACATTCAGTTAAAATGGCTTACTGATGTGTTTTGTTTCTCTTTTCTTCCCTGACGAGATGATTGCATTATTTTACATCATTTTATTCCCTCTGGAATATTATCAATATTTTCTTTGAAATATATGTCGGAAGTATAAAGATTTGAATAACACCTGTATTTAACTCCATTTCTTAATTTGCACACACACACACACACACACACACACACACACACACACACACACACACACACACACACAC
>NC_069001.1:19255424-19256865 GCF_001194135.2 Octopus bimaculoides | reverse complement strand
ACACACATCTCTGTTTTATATATAGTATAGATATATATATATATATATAACAAAAGAGTGGGGTGTTTCCATTCAGGAAAAGATATAGGAAGATGTGTTGTTGAAAATGCACCTAAATTTCAAAAACTCGTAATTGTTTAAAATATATTTATTTACATATATGCCAAACAAGTGTCAACAATATTCTTTGTTTATCAATAGTAAAAGTTTAAAATTATGAATTAGAAAAACACTTTTAAAAGTTTCAATGTTGACAAATCAAAATGTTTCAATGTTGACAAATTAAAATGTTCAAAACATATAAATTTAGCATTATGAATTAGGAGGGCAGATACAAGTTTAGAGGTTCATAGCTGTCAATAATATTAAAACTGTATATCAATTTGTTTGAATGTACAGAGCTCATTAATGTTAGTGGTAATTGACAAGTCATACTGAGTTAAGAGGGGAAAAAACAAGAGAGAAATGAAAATAGTAAAAAAAGGAATTTGGTTTACAGTTTCTCTGATCCTCTTTCCATAGACGCTTTGGGATCAGATATATCTATAATTTTTTCCATGAGTGGATCTGATTTTTGATTTGTTAAAATACTGGTGGCGTCTTGTTTTTGCAGTGGTCAAGCTTGTCATTCTGCTTGGTTGGCTTCTCTGTGAAGACAGTCATCAGTCAACCCGGTTGGTTGGTTCTCTTAAAGGGTCATTTCGTGCTGAAGTTCGGTTTTGATTGGTCTGGAGTTAGGTGACGTCAGCAACTGGTGTTTGTAAAATTTCATTGGACTAGAGGTAGGTGACGTTGGCAATTGGTGTTTGTATGGTGATTTGAAGTTGGTGATTCGGACCCCGGGTGGAAGATTGTTACTAAAGTTTTTAAAAAATTTGTTTGTTGTTCCTGTTTTTTTTTGTGGAGAAATTGAGTCTTTTTTCTTTTCTTTTTACTGCTTTTTCTTCTTTCTAAAGGATATTCAGCTGTGGTTTATATTTTTTAATGAGTATGTTTTTCTTATTTAAACGGAATTGGGTTGAAGTGTTTCCAGTATATTGCTGTATTTTGGGATGATCATTTTCTTTTTGCCAAATAAACACATGCGCTATATATTTGCGCTTCACTTGCTTATTTCTGTTCTTATTCTAACTCCTGTCCATTATCCAGAAATCTTTTGTCACACATCTGTGACCTCGTCAGTGACACTTTCCGTCTTCATGTGTGCTCTTGCTCCACTTATGTATATATGAGTTCGCCATGATAGATCGCTAGCCACTACACATTCTTTATTTTCTCTCCTTGTTTCTTTCTGTGTTCCTTTCTGTGAAAGAGCGTAGGCTCGAAACGATAAAATTTTTCACTTCCTGAGTGTTAAACTAATACATCTGTTTGTTGTCTACACCACCTGTCTTCGTCTTTTGTCTTTTTGTGAATTCTCCCTATATATATATATATATAT
>NC_069001.1:19254227-19255332 GCF_001194135.2 Octopus bimaculoides | reverse complement strand
ATATATAAACTTGAAATATGGATTAGAAAAACAGTTGACAACAGTTGAAGTGCCGTTCTTTATGTTGCGTGTCTTGTTTTCTATTTGTTTCCTTCGCTGTTCGCAAAAAAGTTCATGTTCCATGTATTTGTATTTTGTATTCCATATTTTTGTATTTTTTGTTGTTTGCATTCTGTGACGTCATGTGCCCACATATGCATATGTATATACGTATATAGGTAAGTATGTACATACACGTATGTATATATGCATATATATTATTTATACTATTATATGATTGAATGCCACGCATCCATTTCGAAGTAAGTTTTATCTTAATAATTCTGATGCGACACTTTCTATTCTATTATATTCAATTCTATTGCTCTTTTGTTTTCTCTTTTCTATTACTCTATTATTCTATCACTCTTTCATTTTCTCTCTTCTTCTCTCTAATTCTTTTTACTCCCCTTCTCCCCATCTCGTTTTTCTTACTTATCCTTTCTCTATTTTTCTCTCCTCTTCACCATTCTCTGTCTGTCACTCTCTCTCACTCACTCTCCCTCCTTTGCTCTCTTGTGGCTCCCACGTGACCATCGGCCGTTTTTCTTTCCCTAACTTGTGTTTCTTTCTTTCCTCCTGATACAGCTGGATGAATCAGACGTTTTCTTGTCTATCTCCTGTCCAAGCTTACTTCTTCGCGTTTGCTACTTCACTTCGTTTAGGCTTAGCAGCCCTTCCTGTTTGTTTTTAACGTCCTGTTTTTGTTACCAATTTTGACGCTCTGCAAAATCCCATATTTTATTTAAATTGCTTTGCAGGAGCAACTGTTTTACCAAAGGCGTATCTTGTCACGAAATGCTCGAAATATGGATTAGAAAAACAGACAACAGCTGACGTTGCGTGTCTTGTTTTCCATTTGTTTCCTTCGTTGTTTGCAAAAAAAGTTCATATTTCATGTATTCGTATTTCGTATTCTATATTTTCGTATTTTTTGTTGTTTGTGTTCTGTGACGTCCTGTGCCCACACATGCATATGTATATATGTAAGTATGTACATATACGTATGCATATAAGCATATATATATCATTTATATTATTATGATTATTATTTTATATATATATA
>NC_069001.1:19247376-19254127 GCF_001194135.2 Octopus bimaculoides | reverse complement strand
ATATATAAGAAAAATAGAAGTTGAAAATGCACTGAGAATAGTTAAAATATTTTATCATTATTATATTTAAAGATTTAGCCGGTTTCAGTTTCACAGTTTACACTGATTTTCAAAATTTGAAATTGAAAGATGCGGCTTGTCACAGCTGTCTTGCTTCTGACTAGTGTTTGAAGCTTGCCCTATTTTTATAGGGAGTTCATGGCTCAAATTAGTATATGTTTTGAATAGGACTTGATTGGTAGAGCATAGTCACATGACTGATCTTAGACATTTTTGTAGGTTCCCCACTACGTCTGTGTGTTTAGTATCAAGTTTCAATATTTGGCATCGTAAGTTAAGGCTGACACGGTTGGCTGAGCATGTCTAGTGACGGTACCAAACAATCAATGCTCTGAATGTTTTCTGTCAAGTGTTTGTAGAGAATGAACATGTGATTAAGTTTAGAACCTTTTGTACATTTCCCACTATGTCTGTGCGTTAGTGTCATGTGATAGTATATTTTGTGCCTTACATGAAGGCCAACACAGTTGAGTGAACATGTTTAGTTACAATCAAGGAACTCTAAATTTGATCTGCCTGTTCGGAGAGTGGACAAGAGTCGTTTGTATGTAGTCCAGTGGCTAAAGTTTAGGTTGTTAGCTGTGTAGATTCTTCATGTTAAGTGGCAGAATGAGTTTTGTGTGTGAATAGTTATTTCTGTATGTACTCTGTTAAAGTTTGTTAAATCTTGGTTTGTATGAAAGTATTTTCTTTGTTTATCAGTGTTTCATCTATGGTATTCACTGAACATAGGTAAAGTGGGAAGACCTGGAATTTGAGGGGCTTATTTTTTGTACATATGTCTATGTGTCCACTCATTGGAATCTGTTTAGTGATGGGGGTCTCGTATTTTTTTCAGTGAACAATCAGTCTATTTCTTAGAGTAAGCTTTGTTTCACCTATGTAATCATCATTGCATCCTTGACATTTGATAGTGTATATTAAATTCCTTGAAGAACATGTAAAATGATTTTTTACGGTAAAAATCTGTCCTGATTTGAATTTGAATATTGTGTCTTCAATAAGGTTGATGCAAGTCTTGTAATTGGGGCAACAACACCTTTTGACTGTTGTGTGGGAATTGTGGAAGGTAATTTAGCAATTGTGAAGAATTTTTTGAGGGACTTTGATTGTCTTTTACTTTTATTTTGTGTATTTTGAATGCTTGTTTCATTCTTGGGTCTTGTCTTAGTTGTGCGAGGTTCTGGTGGATAATATAGTAAACCTCTGTGTTTCTTGGGTTGTGTGTAAAGGGCAGAGTATTGGATGTATCTGCAGCATTTTTCGTTTTTCATAGTTCTTGATTATTTATTGCTTTGGCACGTTCTATTCTGTTGTCTATTAATATTAGTGGATATTGTCTTTTAAGTAGTATTTGTTTTAGTTCCTGGAGTCTTTTATTGCGAGTTTCAGGGTTTGAGACAATTGTGAAGATTCTTCTTATTAGATTAAAGGGAATATTATTTTTCATGTGTTTGGGATGGCATGAGGAGAACAGTAAGTACTGTTTAGAATCTGTTTGTTTGTAGTGAATGTCTGTTTGAATGTTTGTATCTCTTTTGATGATTAGTATATCCAGGAATAGTAGTTGAGTTTTACTGTATTCCATGGTGAAGTTGATATTATTGTTTATGCTGTTGATTAGGTTTTTAAAATCTAATTTGTTCAAATGTGTGTGTCCATAGGATTAGGCAGTCATCTAAGTAATGTTTCTAGTTTTCTATTCGATATTTGTGGAAGTTAAAGCCATATTTTAATTTTGATTGTTCATATATCCAGACCTCCATGTAAGCCATGACTATATTGGCGTAAGTCGGAGTAACTTTTGTCACCATCACAGTTCCAGATATTTGTTTGTAAATATTGCCATCGAAGTAAAAAAAAGTTGTTTTCGAGGATAAACTTTAATCCTTCAGTAATGAAACGTTTTTCAATTCTGTCTGGTATTTCATGAGAGAATTTCTCGAGCCAGAAATTTATTGCTTCTAGTCCATGTTGGTGTGGGATGGGGGAATAGAGGTTTACCACATCAAATGATACAATAGTGGTATCATTCTTTATGGATATTGGGAGGTAGTTTAACAGTTCAGATCGTCTCTTACAAGACTTGGTATGCATTTTAAAACAGGTTTCAGTAATATAGCTAAAATGTTGCTGAGTTTGTGCGCTTCACAGTTCGGGCCTGCTACGATTGGTCTAAATTTAAGATCGGTGGGATATTGTATGTTTATGCAATTTGAAGTTGGTTCTTTACATGCATTCTTAATAGTTTGTTTCTTATGGATTTTTGGGAGGCGGTAGAATTAGCTTGTCTTTCAATCAAAATGGGTTAGCTAGTTACATTCTTTGTTTGTTAAACCTTTTTGGTGTATGGGAATGAGTGTGTTCAGTTTAGTCATTGTCTTTGGTTTTTGGTAATTATTTACCTTTTCGTAGTTGGTCATATCTTGTAATATAGATAGTATATCTCTTTTGTAGTGTTCAATATCCATAATAACTGTAGCACTTCCCTTATCTGCTTCCTTAATTATAATGTTGTTGTTGTTTTTCAGTTCATGTGTAATATATTATGGCTAAGAGCAAATTCCAACGAAGAAAAATTCAAAACAATTGATGCGCAAATGCAAACAGAAATTTCAAAAACATCCAAAGGCCGAGAAAACAATATTAAATTTTGGGGAGAAAAATATGAAAACGAGGAATTAACATCTCTTCAACAATGGGAGAGAAGTGCTCTTTGGCTCTCCAATTATGAATCTCATTTCAAAAACAAGTATTCTACTGTATTCAAAAACAAGTATTCCTGAAGAAAAAGTTAAAATTCACAAACCCCATTTGCAACCAATTAATCAAACACCTAAATAGGGAAATTATATTCACCAATTTCATAAGGACAATTCAAGACTACTTTGACAATAAAATAATCCAACTAAAAGAATCGAAGTTTTCACTCCAACTGGACTGAACTTTCTCCAAAACCGAAGACATACATAACGGATAAAAAAATATCAATTTAAAAAACAATTATAGAGAGAAACAGCCACAATCCAGAACAACAAATGTGTAAAATCATTACAAAAGAAGACAAGTTAACAGAGAAAATGTCCTAAGATATATAAATAATAATAAAATGAGAACTTTGAAAAATCATTTTTTAGATCCAACTGACAGAGATTGTACAAACCAAAGATGAGAAACTGAAGATAATTAACCCCCCCTCCAACTCTCTCAGTAGAAGAAATTAATATTTTGCCAAAAGACCTAAAATGTACCCCAACACCACAGTACTTTAACTCCAATGAAATACAGAACAATATTTCACAGTCCTGTAGAAAACTACACCTAACATAGGAATTGTACAATAAAGAAATCAAGGACAAATCAATCGTAAGAAACAAGAACGATTACAAGACTACGAAAGGTAAGAATAAAGCTTCAGATAAATTTTGTGATTTTATATTTACCTTTCACACCCTAAAGACCTTTCACACCCTAAAATCAAGCCCAATACCAATTGAAGGAATGGGATATTATACACGAACTGAAAAACAATAGCATATATATATGTATAACCCATGCTAGCATGGAAAGCGGACGTTAAACGATATATATACACACATATATATCTATGTATATATATATATATATATATATTTATTTATTTATTTATATAATAATAAAAAAACAGGAAATTGATTCAGTATTAAATCTTTCTTGGATACAACATATGTTTCAACCCATCAGTGTGGATCTCATTAGGTACACTGATAAAAATATGCTTCACTACAGATTTTTAGTGTTGGTTGACTTGTTGTTATATGTCCATTAAGTTAGGGAATGAATAAAAACAAATAATATTACAGAAATGCAAACATTTCAAATATGAGCGTGGAAATCTTGCATTCCTCTTTATATAAAATGACCTGATCAGCTTTTGCTATCATGGTTACTTAGAGGAAAAAGAAAGTAAGAGAAAAGAAAACTGATACTTAGTCAAGTAGTTTTATATTCATACATATACATACAGACAGACAAACACAGACATACACACATATATATATATATAAATAGGAAATAGTGGCACAATGTACCAATTTTTGCTGGAAATAGCAGTTGATAACTGTTAGACATTAGGTAAAGCTTCATTGAATGTATAAAGGCAAAGATGTGTGTGGGTGGCACATATAAAAAATTTTGTCCTTATCTCTAGGAAGAACGCCATAGAAATGGACAACCTAGTATTTGACTTTCAAACTTTACAGAATACGTTTTCTATCATAAAACTGATTGGTCCTCATTGGCTAGGTCTACCAAAGAGACTAAATTTAAAATATCTGCTACATCACCGCCTGTATACTCAGCCAATAGCCTCAGCCATAAACAGAACTGAGGTCAGTGAAAAAGTTTTATATAAAAATATAAATATTATTACAGCGTGGAAGGTGTTTATAAGCCATTTAAGAAACACACAAAAACTGTTAGATT
Source organism: Octopus bimaculoides (assembly GCF_001194135.2). NCBI lineage: Eukaryota > Metazoa > Mollusca > Cephalopoda > Octopoda > Octopodidae > Octopus > Octopus bimaculoides. The sequence continues at coordinate 19,249,603 of NC_069001.1, read as the reverse complement.
CACTTCAACATTTAAATTTAATTTGCCAAAATATTTTCGTCGCTGTCAGACCGTGACCTGTTCACTAATAAAATTCTGTGATGCAACACAGAATATTTTGGTAAATTAAATTTAAATGTTGAAGTGAATCTAACGGTTTTTATGTGTTTCTTAAAGGGCTTATAAACACCTTCCACGCTGCAATTGTTTTCGCTCTAGCACACGATCTCAGATCAGGTCACATGCTATGCAAGTACATCTCCATAATAAATATTATTACAATACGAGAATATTATTTTCCAGTAAAATAAAGCACTGTAAAGGTAGAATTATAATTAGGAAATAGTGGCACAACAAGATACCAATTTTTGCTTGAAATAGTAGTCAATAACTGTTTGACGCTAGGTAAAGCTTCACTAGTTTCATCTGTCCATTTGTATATGGCAGCCAGGTCATTTTGCAGTCTTACTATGTCATCAGGGTCCTTGACCACCTAAGACACTTTTGTATAAACAGTGTAGCTGGTGATAGTGGCTGACTGTATGACAGAGAGCATGTCTGAGAGAGTCACTATAAACAGTAATGGTTCCAGTACAGTTCCCTGAGGAACTCTGCTGCAAATTGATGTCTCCCCAGAGAGAGCACCATTGGTTGAAATTGCCTGACTTCTGTCTATTAAAACATCATACAGACACACTCCCAGTTTTCTAGTGATACCAAGGTCATGTAGTTTGTGACATTTAATTCCATGATCAACTTTGACAAAGGCCTTGACAAAGTTGAGATATACCACATCCACATTTGAGTGGTTGAGCAGCTGTTTCAGTACCTAATTGTAGTAGCTGTGTGAGGCAGCTCCTCTCTTGGCAGAAACCATGATGTGTGTTTGTGAGCAAGTTGTTCACCTTGTCAGTCACCTTCTGACAATGTGTTCCATAACCTTGCTAAGATGTAAAGTCAGAGATTGGCTTGTAATTTTTAGCATCTTCTTTGCTTCCTCCTTTATTGACAGGACATATGTTACTCTCTTTTAACTGTTTAGGAAGTTTTCCACATGCAAGGACACTTTAAAAAAGTATCTGCAGTGGTTTTGCAAGAGCTTTCTAGCATGTTTTTAGAACAGTTGGAAATTCATCCGGGTGTGTTGCTGAATTTGAGCTCATCTCATCAATGGCCGATATTACACCTTCTGCTTTTATGTCAATGTAACTGATGATTGCCTTTCTCCCATGTAAGTCTGCAGTGTTGAAAAACTCTTTAGGCTCACCCATTTGCCAGTTTCCCAGTGGAGGGGGTGAAGACACTCTGGAATTGCTTATTTAGTACTTCACCTATCCCCATGAGGTCTGCTGCTAGCGAATCATCTTCTTCAAACAGTGGCCCTATCACATAGTGCACTGAAACAGACTCTTTCCTGAATTTGTAGCAGGCCTTGGGATTTATTTTCATATTTTCCACTGTCATGGTTTCTCTTTCTCCTTTTTCCTTTTCATGTGAGAGTCTGAATTTATTTTTGATCTCTAATCTCTAATATATATATATATATATATATATATATATATCGAGGGTATGAGAGGTATTGGTGTCAAGAAGACCCAAAGGTGTCAGGTAATGCTGAGTAAGTGCTATGGACAGACTATAGTTTAATGTTTAATAGTTATTATAGAGAAGATATGAAATGCAGAGTGGAGTGGAAGAATGAAAAGAGACGTGAGATATGTAAGGATATTGTATTTGCAGTTCCTTTAATTAAGCAGAATGGTGCATATATAAGTTTCCTGTACCTTGTGTTTGAGTTCAAATGCTATTTATAATTGGTCATTCCAAGCATAGAGTCTTATAAATGGTGTTATTCAATCGAGGATTTCTTTTGAAACCCTCAATTGATTAACACCATTTACAAGACTCTATGCTTGGAATAACCAATTATAAACAGCATTGGAACTCACACACAAGGTACAAGAAACTTATAAATGCACCATTCTGCTTAAATATGGAACTGCAAATACAATATCCTTACATATCTCACGTCTCTTTTCATTCCTCTACTTCACTCTGCATTTCATATCTTCTCTATAATAACTATTAAACATTTTCTTGCACTGTGTCTGATGAAGGGATATATAAAATATCCCAGAAACAGCTGTAAGACCTTCTCTTTATAAGTGTTCTGAAAACTATTCTAGCCTTGGATTTTTTATCTCATTCTGTTAATTCATATATATATATATATATATATATATATATG
>NC_069001.1:19243582-19245457 GCF_001194135.2 Octopus bimaculoides | reverse complement strand
ACCAACGCTGGTGTGTTTACATCCCATAACTTAGTGATTTGGCAAAGAGACTGATAGAATAAGTACTAGGCTTACAAAGAATAAGTCCTGGGGTGGATTTGTTCAACTAAAAGGTGGTGCTCCAGCATGACCACAGTCAAATGACTGAAACAAATTGAAGAATGAAAGAATATATATAATTATACACACACACACACACACACACACACATGTATGTATGTATGCATGCATGTATGTATGTATGCACACACACACACACACACACACACAGGGCCTTTCTATGGAAAATACTTGGCAAACTTGAATGTCCGGATTACTTTGCATCTATAATTAAATCATTTCATGATGGGATGGATGCTTGGGTCAATGTTGGTGGCGGCATGGCAGGACCCATTCCTGTAGAGAATGGTGTCAAGCAGGGTGACATCTTTGCCCCAACTCTCTTTTCTTTGTACTTTGCTGCTGCTTTTACTCATGCTTTTGCTAAGGTTAGCTCTCTGGGAATATATGTCAGATATCGATCTTTTGGCCACCTCTTTAATCTTCGCTGATTTGCTGCCAATTCAAAGGTTCTCCAGTTTATTATTCATGACCTCCTTTATGCAGACGACTGTGACTTAGTCACTCATACAGTGGATGACATGCAAATACTCATGAATTGCATTTCTGCTTCTTGCAAGGCATTTGGACTCAGCATTAGCCTGGACAAGACTGTTGTAATGTTCCAGCCTGCACCAGGAAATCCATATGTAAAACCAGCTATCTTCGTTGAAGGAACAATTCTGAAGGTAGTAGACAAGTTTGTCTACCTGGGCAGCAGACTCAGTCATTCCTGCTCCCTGGATGAGGAAATAGCTTTCAGGTTGCAGAGAGCAACTAATTCCTTCCAGTTTCTTCAGTCTCATGTCTGATCCCAGCATGGCATAGCAAGGCAAACAAAAGTTGCTGTGTACCGTGCATGTGTACTGACATTGCTCCTCTACTCATGTGAGACATGGACTCTGTACAAACGTCAGGTAAGGGTCCTTGAACGCTTTCATCAGAGATGTCTCAGACACATTTTCAATGTTGGCTGGACCTCAAAAATTCCAGACACACAGGTCCTGAGGACAGCTGATATCTTGAGTATTGAGGCGATAGTGCACAAGCAACAGTTACATTGGACTGGACACATTAGAATGAAGGATAGCAGGATTCCTAAGCAGATGCTATATGGAGAACTTGTGAATGGAAGGAGACTTCGGCAGAAACCAAGGCTGCGATTTAAGGACTGTGTCAAGTCCTCATTAAAGGCCAGTGATATGCAGGACACTGACTGGGAGAACAATGCCTGTCATCGTCACAGATGGAGGAAGCAGGTTAAGGAGGGGATCGGCACTTTTGAGAGAGCATGTATCCAGCATGAAGAACTTAAGCGAGCTGAGCGAAAGCGCCCGGCTCGTATAGTAAATGGGGAAAGCTTAATCTGCAATGTTTGCAGTCGTGTATGCTTGTCAAGAGCAGGACTTATTAGCCACCAATGGAGCCGCAAATGCAAAATATAAGTTAGTCCTAGAGCGCACAATGTTCCCGAAGGTCGGCAATGGTCATCCTCAATCACGAGTGGACTGCCATCATGTATGTATGCACACACACATACAACGCTGAAGTATGAACAGGTATTCATATTAACTAATTCATGTTTCTACTATATAACACTAATATCTTCTTATACACATCTGCATATGTATGTGCATATAGTGTATTTTAATCTTATTCACATGTATATGCAAATGTGTTTGTGTTAATGCATAATTGTGTGTACTGGATTTGTATAGTTCTATATATATATATATATATATATATATATATATATATATATATATATATATATAT
>NC_069001.1:19238970-19243460 GCF_001194135.2 Octopus bimaculoides | reverse complement strand
TATCTGTACTTAAGTGTTTATGTGTATGTGTTGTCATGTTTTCTCCAATTCTTTTCCATGAGTTCATCTAATAATAACATCAACAGATGCTTACGGCCATATCACGCTGAGAGCACCGGTTCTCATCCGATCACCGAAGTTAAGCAACGTTGAGCCTAGTGAGTACTTAGATAGGTGACCTCTTGGGAAACCTAGGTGCTGTAAGCATCCCACACTAGGCGCAGGAGTGGCTGTATGGTAAGTAGCTTGCTTACCAACCACATGGTTGCAGGTTCATTCCCACTGCGTGGCACCTTGGGCAAGTGTCTCCTACTATAGCCTCGGGCTGACCAAAGCCTTGTGAGTGGATTTGGTAGGCGGAAACTGAAAGAAGCCCGTTGTATATATGTATATGTATATATATATATGTGTGTGTTTATGTTTGTGTGTCTGTATTTGTCCCCCCCCCCAGTATCACTTAACAACCGATGGTGGTGTGTTTATTCCCCGTAACTTAGCAGTTCGGCAAAAGTGACCGATAGAATAAGTACTAGGCTTCCAAAGAATAAGTCCTGGGGTTGATTTGTTCGACTAAAGGCGGTGCTCCAGCATGGCCACAGTCAAATGACTGAAACAAGTAAAAGAGTAGAAGAGAGAGATGACAGAGTTTATGTGGGGAAAGGATGGCAGCTGAGTCCAGTAACATTTTTTATCTTTTATTTTAACTGTCCCCCACCCCCTCATTCTTCCCTCACCATTTGTATAACATAACTTAATGAAGCATCTGGACCAGTTTGGTTTTAATAAAATATATTTTTGGTACTTGTAACAATTTTCCTTCAAGTCATTGATGGGGAAAAAAAAAAGCTGGAAAAGGATTTAATAGGAAAGGTATGATGGAAAGAGAGAGGGAGAGAGAGAAAGTGAGAAAGAAAGAGAAAAAAGAAAGAAGCACACTGTAACAATGAATTAGTATTTTTGGTACTATTTTATATTATTATCTTTTATTGTTGTTGTTAATGTAAAACTAACAAAAATATGAAAATAAAATGTATTGTGTGAATGAAAAGAGAAATAAAAATAACATGGATATTTTATTTTTGATTAGCAGAAACTCTAGGAATTCATTCATTGATTGATTATTTGGTGGAAGTGGAGAAGGAGAGTGTGAGAATATGGGGACGAGAGCTGAAACCTAGAGAAAAATGTAATAATAATTACAGACACCCAGAGAGAGAAAGAGAGCGAGAAGGAGGCATATTTTCTATATATTCCATGCTAGTATTGGTTGGACAGCTTGACAGGATCTGTCAAGCTGCACTAAGTTCTAGCATCAGCTTTGATATGGTTTCTATTGTTGGATGCTCTTCCTAATGCCAACCATATTACAGTGTGTACTGGGTGTGTTTTTTATTTCACTACCACTAGTGAGGTTGCCAAGTAAGAACAGGGAAAAGGGAAAAAGAAAAAGGAAAAAGCACCTACAACTATGTTAGGAGGGGGGGGGTAGTATTTGAGAGGGGAGGTGGCTTTATACCAAGTGTTGAAAGGCTAAAGTATGATAGAGGGAGAAGCACAGGTATTTTGCTATGTAAAGGAAACATGGCTACTACACATTATAAATAAGGATGGATAGGACAAGTTGAGAATGAGGTAAAAGGAGGTAGTGATTGAGTGCCAGAGCAAGCAGATTCTCAAGGTGCAAGAAGATGAGTATAAGGAATATAAATACACACACATACACATGTATATAAATATATATTTCTTTTACTTGTTTCAGTCATTTGACTGTGGCCATGCTGGAGAACCACCTTTAGTTGAGCAAATCCACCCCAGGACTTATGCTTTGTAAGCCTAGTAATTATTCTATCAGTCTCTTTTGCTGAACCACTTAGTGATGGGGACATAAACACACCAACATCGGTTGTCAAGCAATGTTGGGGGGACAAATACACACACACACACATGACAAGCTTCTTTCAATTGCTGTCTACCAAATCCACTCACAAGGCTTTGGTAGAAGACACTTGCCCAAGGTGGCACACAGTGGGACTGAACTCAGAACCATGTAGTTGGTAAGCAAGCTACTTACCACACAACCGCTTCTGTGCCTATATTTATATATGTATGGGTGGGTGAAGGGAATGGAGTAGTTAGTAACTTGTAAATGACAGGTAGAAAACTACCAGAAGAGAAGGAATACTGAAGATTTATGTAGCACCCTAAAGTTACAGAATATTCTTTTCTACTCTAGGCACAAAACCCAAAATTTTTGGGGAGGAGGCCAGTCGATTAGATCAACCTCAGTATACAACTGGTACTTAATTTATCAACCCCGAGAGTATGAAAGGCAAAGTCAACCTTGGCAGAATTTGAACTCAGAACGTGAAGACAGCGGAAATACCACTAAGAATTTCCCCCAACGTGCTTACGATTCTACCAGCTTGCCACTTTAATGTTATAGAATATTAATTCAGTAAGTCTTCTGGAATGTGTAGTAACTACTTAATTCTTTTCAGCCACAGATTTATTATTGCATAATAAGTAACTTTTTGTTGCTGAAGTTGTATATTGGCAATCATCTTATCAGAATTCCAGTCTAATTTGATATGGAATGAATAGTGGATAAATTGATTAATAAACATTATTGATTGATTATTATCTATTTTGTGTTATCTAGACAAGCCTTGTCTATGCTTGAGGCTAACCAACTGTCTATACCACAATCATATTGGATCTCATTAATTTATTCTTACTATTGTTATTGTTATTATATATCTATAATAATGAATGCGAAAGTGAATGTCAGTGTGTCACACTTTTTCAATTTTATTCCTCTGACCCCCTCTCCCACTATTCAATGACTCCCACTATTCTTCATTCTTGGTAGCTCTTTCTGTTTTAAACCATAACATGTGCTTTATTTACTTTTCTTTCAACTTTACTCCTCCAACCCCCTCTCTCACTATTCACTGACACTTCTAACTGTATCAAGTAATTTAACCATTTAACCATTAAGTAATTTAACCATTTTACATGTACTTCATAACATTCAGAACTGAAATACATATTGAACTCACTCTCTCATACATTATTACCTCTCATAACTCTCTACCATAAAAGATGTTGAAAACTTAGTATATTTTCAGATATTAATAAAACTTGTCAGACTTATTTTCATTCCATCAGCCATCGGAGCTATGGAAACTTAGCGCACTCTGACTGCATGAAAACAGATTCTACTAATTTTATTATTACCTTAAAAAATACTAAATTTCAAACATCTTTATGGTCAAATACGTTTAGAGCAATCCCAAACCATAAAAATCGCACCCTTTAGGATAGTATTTAGTAACAGTGGTGTAATTTTCCTTCAAACTACGAACAGGAGTTTAGATACATACCAGCTACTACAAATAATTGTTTGTAGGAAAAGTAAGGCCCTACGTACATCAAGAATTATCATTGAACTTTTAATAGGTAAGTTTATTGTTGCCTGTGGCCAGCTATATGTTGGTTGTTGAAGGGTAGGGAATAAAACAAGCTATTTGTACTGACCCCAAATGGAAAGATAGAAAATGTTGTTTATCATGCAGCTTTGCAATAAGTTCCAAATTGATAAATTATATCATTGTTTTGATAAAACTTGTTCATTGCTTGAAAAATATTGGTCAAGTTTAATAAAATTTAATATGTATTCAAGCATGAAGTGTGATTGTTGGGCCCAAGGCCCAATGAAGAACCCTCCAGAGGAGCTAGCTTAAAAGCTGTTCGATAGGGTAGCTTTTAAGCTAATATATATATATATATATATATCTATATATATATATATATATGCAAGTAATTTTGTCAGTGAACAGGTCACGGTCTCAAAGCAACGAAAATATTTTGGCAAATTAAATTTAAATGTCGAAGTGAATCTAACGGTTTTTATGTGTTTCTTAAGTGGCTTATAAACACCTTCCACGCTGCAACTGTTTTCGTTCCAGCACACGATCTCAGATCAGGTCGCTTGCTATGTAAGTACATCTCTCTTGTCCACTATGTAGTTGATTTCCTGTTCACCATGTGGTATTTCCAACTAATTGTTGTCACTGAAATACCAACATCAAACTGCTATACTGCATGACCTTTCTCAACCAATCACAGGCTAACATCCAGTAGTAAACATTGAGTCTCTTCAATTGAACTCTCATTCAGGCCTCAGCAGCTGAAGACTAGCCACATGCTTGAAACTCAGAGTACCTGGCAAGCCAAGTGAGAGCATAATCTGTGGCCTCTGCCAGAAGTGTAGCCAGCTCACTTATTCGTATCTTTACTTCATTTGACACTAAACTCTGCATGCGAAGACCTGTTGAGGCAAGTGAATTTGAAATCGAAATCGAACCAAATTCGATGACTGGCACCCATGTCAACCTCTCCTTCATTGGACACTAAACTCTGCTTGCGAAGACCTGTTGGGGCAAGTGAAATCGAAATCGTAATTGAACCATATCCAATGACTGGCACCT
>NC_069001.1:19237341-19238031 GCF_001194135.2 Octopus bimaculoides | reverse complement strand
TACATATACATATATATATATATACATATACACACACACACACACACACACACACACACACACACACACATATATATATATATGTATATATGCATACATACACACACATTGATGATGATCATCATCATTTAATGTTCATTCTTCATGTTGGCATAGGTTGGATGGTGTGACAGGAGCTGGCCAGTTGCAGAGCTACCTGGGTTCCATTTTGTCTGTTTTGGCATAGTTTCTATGGCTGGATACACTTCCTAATGCCAACCACTTTAAAGAGTGTACTGGGTGCTATTAATGTGACACTGGCATAAGAGGGTTTTATAATTAGTTATTTTCTATTAGTGGTTATTTTATTGTTGTTGTACTTGGGGATGGTCATATTGCCAGTTTAGCCAATAAAAACACACGCACTGTATATTTGGTGTTAATTTTTTTTTTTTTCTCAGCTTTATATTACATTAATCTTAATCTTAATCTTATTTCGGCCAGAGTTCTTTCGTCACACTTCTGTGACCTCATCAGTGGTCCTTTGTTTCCTTCTTTCTTATGTGTGTCTCACCTTGCTAACTATCAGCCATTTATTATTAGTTATTTAAGCTAATGAGGAATAACCTTTGTGCAATCACATGACTTGATCAATATATATATACATATATTTGTGTATATATATATATATATATATATATATATATATAT
>NC_069001.1:19234670-19237331 GCF_001194135.2 Octopus bimaculoides | reverse complement strand
TTCCACAGAAAGGAACACAGAAAGAAACAGGGAGAGAAAATAAAGAATGTGTAGTGGCTAGTGATATATATATATATATATATATATATATATATATATATAAACAAATAACAATAAATGGATAGTGGTTCGCTCACTACAGCTGTTTCAGATGTGTTTGCATGATTGTACATGCAACTGGAATATATATCTGTCTTTACTTTGGAATGTATGTATATGTTTCTCTAGTGTTATTTTGCACATGATAGTCCTTTCATTGACCCAACCTTGCTGCTTTACTATTTAAGGACCTGATTTGCTTGAATCCTGAACTTATATATATACAGGAGTTGGACAAAATTATGGAAACACCTTAAAATTTCAAACAAATTTAATATGGGTTAGGATTGCCTTTGGCAGTAGTTACAGCCTGAATTCTACAAGGTATGGACTCAAACAAAGTTTGAATTGTTTCCAAAGGAATTTTTGTCCATTCTTCACTAAAACAGTCTTCAATTCTTTGTAGTGACAATGGTGGAGGATATCAACTCCTCACTTGCTTTTCTAAAATGCGCCATAAATGTTTAATAATATTGAGATCTGGAGATTGTGGTGACCAGATAAGATGTTCAACTTAACTAGAATGTTCCTTGTGCCATTCAGTAACAAACTTAGCTGTGTGAATTGGTGCATTATCATCCTGAAAGATTGCGTTTCCTCCAGAAACAGTTCCGCAACCATAGGATGAATTTGATCAGATAAAATGCTTTAATAGTCTTGACTATTAATTCTGCCATGAAGGGAAACCATTGGGCCAACAGAGTTCCAAGATATAGCTCCCCAGATCATCACAGATCCTTCTCCATGTTTAACAGTTGGAAGAAGGCAGTTTGGGTCAAATGTTTCTTTTGGCTGTCTCCATACGTATACTCGGCCAGTGGTTGGAAATAAGGTAAAAGATGACATGTCTAAGAAAATAACATTCTTCCACTGCTCTTGCAATGTTTGTTTTTGAAAGTAGTGGTTTTCTGATTGCAGCCCTTCTGTGAAATCCAGCTTTGTGCAGCTCCCAGTGAACAGTTTTTGTGGAAACTGGGTTCTTGAGGTGGTCATTAAGCTCTGCAGTAATTTTGGGAGTCGTACTTTTGTGATCCTTTCTAACAATTTGCGTAGGAGTCCGATGGTCCCTATCTGAAAGTTTTGGTTTTCTTCCGGTTTTCTTCCACTGTGTCATTTGGTTATTTAAGCCAGTTCAGTATGATGGTGGGGAGATTTGACTGCTATTTCTAACAGACTATGTAGAGGTGCCTGCATTGGCTCAAAGAAGATAAAGGCTTGTTAGGTTTTACCTAGTGTCTTTTTGTAGTTTTGGAGGAGTCCAGTCTGTTGAAAGTATTTGGTTCAAGTGTCCAGTGTAGGGGTTGGGGATGGGTAGGTGAATGTCCTTCATCCCTCCCACTAGTTGTGGAGTCTCTGGAAAGTATCAAAATCATGCTGTTCTTCATTTCACTAATCCATGAATCAGACCATTTGTCATCATTTAACTCTCACTTTCCAAACACACACACACAAACGGCTTCTTTCAGCTTCTGTCTACCAAATCCACCTGCGACTATAAAAGAAGACACTTACCCAAGGTGCTATGCAGTGGGACTGAACCTGAGACCATATGGTTAAGCTGCAAGCAACTTAACCAGATTCTTGCATTTTAAATTCATAGAATTTAAAATACATTAAAATGATATAAGAATTAAACCTGTTTTATAGAATAGAAAACCATAAAATATTTGAGAAATAGAAACAAATTTAAATGTGAAACAAGGAAAAAAAAAGGTTTTTTATTTCTCTTCCAATGACTTCTAAAAATGGTATTTTAGCAATGGCAGCATTCCAAATATATACCATTTAACTATCTACCTAAGTATATACTGGTTTAAAATTTTGGAACAAGGCCAGCAATTTTGGGGTAGGGGTAAGTTGATTATATCGACTCCAGTACTCAACTGGTATTTATCTTATCAAACCTGAAAGGATGGAAGGCAAAGTCGACTTTGGCAGAATTTGAACTTGGTATGTAAAGGCAGACAAAATACTGCTAAACATTTTTGTTTGGCATGCTAACCATTCTGTCAGCTTTGAGACAGATATAGATGTAATCATCTTGTTAAGGTCCATTTTTCCATGCTTGCATGGGTCAGATGGAGTTTGTTGAGACAGATCTTCTACAATTAGATGCCCTTCCTGTCACCAACCCTCACCTGTTTCCAAGAAAGGTAAGATTTTCACCAAGGCTGGATATGTTTCCACAGAAGATTGGAAATGAAGGACACCACTTGTATGACAGTGACACTCGTTTACAACAACCATGCAGTGTCAAGACAAGGCGACACAAAAATACACACACACACAAATAAACACAATGGGCTTCTTTCAGTTTCTGGTTACCAAATTCACTCACAAGGATTTGGTTGGGCCACAGCTTAATAGAAGATGCCATGCAGTAGCATTGAACCGAAACATGTGATTGAGAAAGTATGTGAAATGAATCTGAAAGCCTGTTTATGTTTATGTGTGTGTGTATATCGCGCCATGCCTCTGTCTACCCCTCCATCCCTCTCTATCAGTCCCTCTCCCTCTCTCTCTCTCTCCCTCTCTCTCTCTCTCCCTCTCTCTCTCTCTCCC
>NC_069001.1:19229130-19231038 GCF_001194135.2 Octopus bimaculoides | reverse complement strand
GCGGGTGGCACATAAAAGACACCATTTCGAGCGTGGCCGTTTTCGTGTGGGTGACACGTAAAAGCACCCACTACACTCTCTGAGTGGTTGGCGTTAGGAAGGGCATCCAGCTGTAGAAACTCTGCCAAATTAGATTGGAGCCTGGTGTTGCCATCCTGTTTCACCAGTCCTCAGTCAAATCGTCCAACCCATGCTAGCATGGAAAGAGGACCTTAAATGTATGAAATGTAGGCAAGAAAGAGTAAAGAAAGAAAGAAAATTACAGATTAAGGTGACAAACTAACATTTCTGTTCTTCACAGTAACACCCCTTCTCAACTATTACTCCACTGCAACTATCAGTATTTCTACATCTCTTTTTCTCCGCTCATTCCTGTTTTCCTCTAAAGGGGGTTTCAAACCCAGGATTTTTTATTTATTCAGGCATTATTCTGGATTGTATGTGAATTTCCCTGTGAAATTTAGTACAGAATTGTTAAGAAATGGTTAAGGTGTTTCAAGACACAGACATCAATGCTTATAGATGTTGGCAGGAGAGTTAAATGCAAATTGTTTGTGATAAGTTGTAATATGTAAGGTAATAACCTCAACAACAATTCTTTCTAATTTTTGGCACAAGGCCAACAATTTTGAGGAGGAAGTCAGTTACATCACCCACAGTACTCAACTAGTACTTTATTTAATTGACCTTGAAAGGATGAAAGGCAAAGTTGACCTCAGCAGGATTTGAACTCTGAACATAAAACCAGAAGAGATGTTGCTAAGCATTTTACCTGACACTTGAACAGCTGTACCAGATCACTGCTTTCATAGTCATTATAAAACAATATCACTTATAATAATCCTTTCTACTAAAGGCACAAGGCCTGACAATTTAGGGAAGGGGACTAGTCGGTTACATTGACCTTAGTGTTTCACTGGTACTTAATTTATCGACTCCAAAAGAATGAAATACAAAGTTGACCTCAGCGGAATTTGAACTCAGAACAGAGCAACAGGCAAAATACTACAAAGCATTTTGTCCAGTGTACTAATGATTCTGCCAGCTCACCACCTTTAATGATAATAAAACTGAGAAGTGTCTGTAGTCCCCCAACATCAATAAAAACAAGAACACACACTGCTGCACCCACCTCAGTAACACAGAGGCAAGTGATGCCAACCAGAATATTGTGAAGAGAGAGAAGGGGAAAGTCGAGAAGTTTTGTAAGTGGAAAGTATTGATAAAGCTTCAAAAGTGAGTGCATTACCTATTGTGATCAGTGCACTTGAGAGCATCTCAAAGGCAGCAATATTCTGGCATGAAAAGCTGCAAATACCAAACTTTGTAGCTAGTACACAGGTGGCAGTGTTACTTGGAACAGCTCATGTTGAGGAAAATGTGTCTCTAGGCTGCAGGAAGGAACTGAGATGAGACATTGATAACTCAGAAGAAAGGACATGACAACAACAATAATAATCCTTTCTACTCTAGATACAAGGCCTGAAATTTGAGGGGAGGGAGATAGTCAATTAGATCGACTCCAATATTTGACTGGTACTTAATTTATCGACCCCAAAAGGATAAAAGGCAAAGTTGATCTCAGCAGAATTTGAACTCTGAATGTAAGGACAGACCAAATGCAACTAAGCATTTTCCCTGGCACACACACACACACACACACATATATATATATATATATATATATATATCATCATCATCATCATCATCATCATCATCGTTTAACGTCCGCTTTCCATGCTAGCATGGGTTGGACGATTTGACTGAGGACTGATGAAACCAGATGGCTACACCAGGCTCCAATCTGATTTGGCAGAGTTTCTACAGCTGGATGCCCTTCCTAATGCCATATATATATGTGTGTGTGTGTGTGTGTGTTTGTGTACATATATATATATATATATAATA
>NC_069001.1:19225290-19228514 GCF_001194135.2 Octopus bimaculoides | reverse complement strand
ATATATTTCTGTGTGAGTCAGAGGTTGAGAAACCAACTAAGGGATAGCACTATATACTGCTGTGTACCTAATTATTCACAGCCAGGTGCTAGTTATTGCATGGCATTCTTGCAATTGAGCATTATACATGGGTGAGAGTAAAAAGTGGTTTACCCTTGATTTATACGGCAAATAAGAAAACAGAGAGGATATAAAATCGACAGACATCAGCTGGTAAACATTCCAGTATGTCTATTTATTCAAACGTATTGGATGAATACACACACATGTATGAGTTATACAGATTAGCGAGTGGAAAAAACTGGTAACTGCATAAACAAGGCTGTGAATACATATAAGCATAAAGAAACAAATGAGCAAATGAACAAATTGGCAAAAAGCTAAATGGGTGTGTAGGTGCTAGTTCCTTATGGCCGTTTCTGCCAAGAGGCAACAAAATCTTCCAGGCTATCTTCATCGCTTCAGTGTTAAGCAGGGATGAGCAGATAAGACTTGGATAATGGATGTGCCCTTAGGCTTCTTCAGAGGGTTTAAGTGGTTGGGTTGGGTGTGTGTGTGTGTGTGTGGGGGGGGGGCTAACACATATAAAAGTCAGTTAAGAGTAGCTAAGGTGTGTTTATCCTTTTAAATAGAGTAGAATAAGAGTAAGAGCAAACATAAGGATACAAGTGAAGTACGGCATAGTACAATTGTACTCAATTGCTCATTTGTTTCTATATGCTTATATGTATTTGCACCCTTGTTTATGCAGTCACCAGTTTTTTCCACTCACTAATCTGTACCACTCAAACATGTGTGTCTATTCATCCAGTACATTTGAATAAATGGTTAGCAACTGGTTATTCAAATTTTCGAATTTGGTATATTGAAATAATTTTCCATGTAAAATCTGATTTTGTTATTTATTTGTTCCAGAAAAGCTGCAGAAAAATGTTACTGAGGTTTAAAGTTTAATCAATTTTACCTAATCAGGAAATAGGATTTGGAAAACTGGCTTTTTTTGCATGATAGCTGTCTATCACAAAATGAAAGCAAAATCATTACAAGGAGGAATTTTTATTAAAGTTTTAATAAGATTTAATAAATAAAATCATGTGAAACGGTCAAACAGGCATGTAAATAATTTAAAAAGGGTAAAAATCCTCAACAAAGTGTTTGCACAAAATTGCACAAATCTGCCTTGATCCAGAGTCCTATCTGTCAGGGAAGGCATGGCCTGACATGGAATAAGCAAAAATTTATAAAAGACATTCTATTGTAAAGTACAGTATAATTCTAATTGTAAGTACTTTTTTAGTTTCCTTTAGAGGTGATGAATTAGACAAATTCTACTGTAGAAATCTTGTTCTGTACTTTTGCAGGTATAATAACTTAAGAATATTAACATGCATGCACCTGCATTTTTCATTGTAATCCCCCTTTTTTTGTCAGGAAATGCAATAAAACTAATAAATATTCTTTTGTTAAAAGATATTTGAATTAAATGAAACCTGATGCATATTTATTTCCTTTAAAATTGATATTTTTTTAGGATAATGAGAAATGTAATTACAATTGTAAAAAATATTAGATCCTACAGGGGTTGGACAAAATAATGGAAACACCTAGCATCATAGCATCATAATTTTGAAATATCTATAAAACCGTCAAAAGCTTGTTTATTTTTATGTTTTTTGATTTATTATTAGTGGTGCTTAATATGTTTTGCTATAATTGCTGTTTCTTTTCAGAAAAAGGTAATTAAAATTCATTAAAATGACAGATCTATTGGACTTCCAGAGATGCCAAATTGTTGGTACTCATATGGCAGGTGCTAGCATAATGAAAACAGCCAAGATGTTTGGTGTATCAAGAAGTACTGTCTTGAAAGTAATGACAGCCTTTGAGAAAAAGGGAAAAACCTCTTCAGTGAAACAAAACTCCGGAAGAAAACCAAAACTTTCAGATAGGGACTGTCTGACGCTTATGTGAATTGTTAGAAAGGATCACAAAAGTACAGCTCCCAAAATTATCACAGAGTTTAATGACCACCTCAAGAACCCAGTTTCCACAAAAACTGTTCACTGGGAGCTGCACAAACCTGGATTTCACGGGAGGAGTGCAATCAGAAAATCACTACTTTCAAAAACAAACATTGCAAAGCATTTAGAGTAGAGTAAAAACCTACAGAATTGGTCCTTAGAGCAGTGGAAGAATGTTATTTTTTCGGAAAAGTCATCCTTTACCATATTTCCAACCACTGACCGAATATACGTGTGGAGACAGCCAAAAGAAGCATTTGATGCAAACTGCCTTCCTCCAGCTGTTATGGAGGATGATCTGTGATGATCTGGTGGGGTGGGGGGCTGTATCTTGGAAATCCGCTGACCCAATGGTTTCCCTTCATGGTAGAATTAATAGTCAAGACTATTTAAGCATTTTATCTGCTCGAATTCATCTTATAGTTGCAGAACTGTTTCTGGTGGGAAATGCAATCTATCAGGATGACAATGCACCAATTCACACAGCTAAAGTTGTTACTGACTGGCACATGGAACATTCTAGTGAAGTTAAACATCTTATCTGGCCACCACAATCCCCAAATCTCAATATTATTGAACATTTATGGCTCATTTTAGAAAAACAAGTAAGGAGTCAATATCCTCCACCATCGTCACTACAAAGAATTGGAGACTGTTTTAGCTGAAGAATGGACAAAAATTCCTTTGGAAACATTTGAAACTTTGTTTGAGTCCATACCTTGTAGAATTCAAGCTGTAATTACTGCCAAAGGCTGTCCTACCCCATATTAAAATAAATTTGTTTGAAATTTTAAGGTGTTTCCATTATTTTGTCCAACCCCTGTATATTTTCACTGTATATAAAATTTTTATATTGAAACAAAGTGCATAATAAGAACGCGCCAAAAAAGAAAGTGCGAAAATTCATTATGAAAAATAATTTTCTATATAATAGTGAATATTAATGTAATATTAATTTTATTATAAAATCAAGAAATATATGAGCTACATCTATTTATAGTAAGAAGAGCTAGCAAGACGAGATCATCATCAGCATCATCATCGTTTAACGTCCGCTTTCCATGCTAGCATGGGTTGGACGATTTGATTGAGGACTGGTGAAACCAGATGGCTACACCAGGCTCCAATCTGATTTGGCAAAGTTTCTACAGCTGGATGCCCTTCCTAACGCCAACCACTCCAAGAGTGTAGTGGGTGCTTTTA
>NC_069001.1:19216270-19225245 GCF_001194135.2 Octopus bimaculoides | reverse complement strand
GCACGAAGGCCAGTCAGGTGGTACTGGCAACGGCCACGCTCAAAATGGTGTATTTTATGTGCCACCCGCACAAGAGCCAGTCCAGGGGCACTGGCAACGATCTCGCTTGAAAGTCCTTACACATGCCATGGGTACCAGTGCCAGAAAGGCTGGGCACAGGTGCCATCACGATTTCGCTTTCACTTGCCCCAACAGGTCTTCGCAAGCCGAGTTTCGTGTCCAATGAAGGAAACGACGTTGGCATGGGTGCCAGTCGTCGAATTTAGTTCGATTTCGATTTCACTTGCCTCAACATGTCTTTGCAAGCAGAGTTTAGTGTCCAATGAAGGAAAGGTATGCATAAGTGGGCTGGCTACACCCCTGGCAGAGACCTTGGATTTAGGTCTCACTTGGCTTGCCGGGTCTTCTCACGCACAGCATATTTCCAAAGATCTCGGTCAGAAGTCATCGCCTCGGTGAGGCCCAAATGTTTGAAGGTCTTGCCTCACCACCTCATCACAGGTCTTCCTGGGCCTACCTCTTCCACAGGTTCCTTCAACTGCTAGGATGTGGCACTTTTTCACACAGCTATCCTCGTCCATTCTCGCCACATGACCATACCAACGCAATCGTCTCTCTTGCACACCACAACTGATGCTTCTTAGGTTCAACTTTTCACTCAAAGTACTTATACTCTGTCTAGTATGCACACTGACATTACACATCCATTGGAGCATACTGGCTTCATTCCTTACGAGCCTACACATGTCTCCAGCAGTCACAGCCCATGTTTCACTGCCATGAAGCATGGCTGTTCGTACACATGCGTCATACAGTCTGCCTTTTACTCTGAGTGAGAGACTCTTTGTCACCAGCAGAGGTAAGAGCTCTCTGAACTTTACCCAGGCTATTCTTATTCTAGCAGCTACACTTTCAGCGCACCCTCCCCTAGAATTTGATCATATGAATAGTAAAGCCATGGCTAATATAAAATTTTTTTAAATGCCAAAATAGCTAATGCATCCACCGTAAAGCAGGAGGGGGCACCTGCCCTTGTTAGTGCAAAGTTAGTTTGTTAGTCGAAATTCATGCAAAATAAAAATAAGATCTGCAATTCAGCTGCTGTTGTTGTCAACTTGCCTGAAAATAAAAAAATCTGAGTCCTGCTACTCTTAAAATCCAATCATACTCACGGTGGTGCACCAGCATGACCGCAGCCACTTGGCTGAAACACATAAATAAATAAATAAATAAATACTATATGAAAGCAAAAACCTTATCAATTTACCCTAAGAAATAATAATCTAATTTCTGCAACTCTTAATATTGAATTAAAGTTTAAAAGCAAACAAAAACCTTATTAAAACCTCAGAAGTTCTCACAACTTTGGTCGTCGTAATACTTTGCTTTCATTTGTTTAATAAAAATTCCTCCTCGTATAATGATTTTGCTTTCATTTTGTGATAGACAACTGTCATGCAGAAAATGCCAGCTTCTAAATCCTGTTTTCTGATTAGGTGGAAATGATTAAACTTTAAACCTCAGTAACATTTTTCTGCAATATGTATGTATGTATGTATGTATGTATGTATGTATGTATGTATGTATGTGTGTGTGTGTGTGTGTGTGTGTGTGTGTGTGTGTGTGTGTGTGTGTGTGTGTGAGTGTTTATTTACGATGAACAGCAGAAAAGAGTTCACTTGTCATCAATTGCTGTCGACTTAACCCCTCTCTCCTTAAAGCTATGTATTTGTCACACTTTTGTTTCTCTTCATGGATGTTTTAAAAGTTACTTATGTATATGTGCATGTGAGTGTGTTTGTGTGTGCATTGTTTATGTATCTGTGTGCATCGTTTGTGTGCGTGTGTGTGTGCATTATTTCTGTATCTGTGTGCATTGTTTGTGTGCGTGTGTGTGCATTATTTCTGTATCTGTGTGCATTGTTTGTGTGTGTATATGTGTGTGTGTGTGTGTGTGTGTGTGTGTGTGTGTGTGTATTTACGAAAGTATGCATGCAGTCTCGCGTGTATATCCCTGAAATCAATTTCAGGTGTTATTCTCACCTTTCTGACCTCACATATCTGAAATTTCAACTTTTTTTCTTTTGCACCAAATTTCAAAAGGTAGCTTAAAAGGCGAACAATCTAAAGATATATAAACATCATCAAATTTGATAAAAAATTGAATTAGTGGTTGCCAGTGAGTAAATGTTGGCTTTAAGAATATTGTTCACACGCTGCCATGTGTGAGTGATATTTATTACAATATAGTGTATTCTATGAATATGAGGCAGATCTTTCCAAGGTACCTAAATACTGAATTGAATCAAACATTTTGCAAGACTGATTTCCAATTTTGGCAGAATGCCATGAAATCCGGAAGGGTGCGAAGTTGATTACATCAAACCTCAGTGCTCAGCTGATACTCATTTTATCGAGTACGGAAAGATAAAAGGCAAAGACAACCTTGGTGGAATTTGAACTCAGAATGCAGAGACAGATGAAATGCTGTGAAGCTTTTGCCCTGAGTGTTAACGATGCTGCCAGCTCATCATCTTAGTACTGTAATAAGTAATAATATTACTTGGAAATTGCTTTACGTACTTTTGGCACATTTAGCTTATATAATAACATTTTTCATTTTGAATATTTTTTGAAAAGATTAGCACCATGACACTTGTCTTGATGAGTTCTATCACATTTGGCCCCAGTAGTTTTTTTATTAAAAAATTGAACTCCCACTGGGTATCTGCTGTAGTCCCTGCATGGACATTCCACCTCTACTAGTGGCTTTGGGGTGTTAACTAATATACTCTTAGTATTGGGGGTGCAGCTAAATGAGACTCTTAGGTTGTGTCTGTTGAATAGGCATCCATACCTATGTGATTGTATAAAGTCCTTGTCGACTAGCCTAAGGAATATCCTACCTACACATGTTTTTACGTCGAGGGAGAGGGGGTGCAAACCAAATGATATTTTGGTGGCGCTTCCCTCTGCGGGTTTTAGGGCCCAGTATGTAGGAGATGCAGTCCCTGAACCCACTAGCACCTAGGGCCTCATTATAGTAGGGGGCTGCAGTGTCAAAAATTTCTTGGCTAGAGGAAAGGTTCGAGATCCTCTTGCTGACACCCTTCACCAGGTTTTTGAACATGATAGGCAGGTGGCAGGAGGCTGCATTGATATATTCCAGCCTCTCATTTGGCTTGCGATGGGACTAGTAAGTACCAAAGCTCAAGTCAAGTGTGATGTCTAAAAAATCTGTGGTGGTGAAGTTGGTCTTGATAGTAATTTTCAGTTCCATAGCAGTAAGGGTGCTAATAAAATCTTTCCTAAGTCTATCTAGGGTGTGCCCATTAGCACCTCTACAGATAACCAGGGCATCATCTAAAGGGGAATTTCTTCCTTAGGGCATCCAGAATGTACAACCCAAGAAGGTTGCATACACCAGTGCTGTCATAGGCACCCATCGCTACGTCAAAAGAGCCCAAGGGGTTGGTTTGCTTGACCTGGGTTGCACTTTTATTGAACAGCACCATTTTCCTGGCATGCATGATGAAATTTATGTCCCTATCGCTAATGTCAGTGAAACCCCTAATGAAGAAAAGTGTCTTGACCAGTAACCCTTGCAACATAGACGGGTAAAAATCAACTATGTCAAATTGGGTGAACCTTGCTCTGCCTCTCCTTTTGTTGGTATTAAACCATGTAATCACCTCATAGGTGCTACCTCATAGGAAGAAGTTGGTAGCTCTCCTTATGTCATTGTTGATGTTCCTCAGTATGTGCTTGCTCACCAGACCGATCTCAGATTTAGCTGGATTGATCTCACAGCATTTGAGGTTCAGTTTGTGGTCTTTGATAGTAATAAAGGCACTCCTTTTAGCTAAAATTTCTACCCTGTCTGTTATATCTAAGTCATTGGCTAACTGTTTGACTTCACTGTTGATGTTGTATGTGTGGGGAAATGTGCCTATAGTTCTGTGTAATGTTGTTTTCTAATCGTCTGTTATAAGTATGGGTGTCTATCCTATATAGTTTTTTTTGTCTTGTCTGAGAAGATTAGTGACCTGTCAGAATTTTTTAATAGTCTAATGTTGAAGATGTGGTCCCTGAACCTACTAACAGCTAGGGCCTCATTATAGTAGGGGGCTATTGTGTCAAAAATTTCTTGACTAGAGAAAAGGTTCGAGATCGTCTTGCTGACACCCTTCACCAGGGTTTTGAACATGACGTGCAGGTGGCAGGAAGGAGCAAGAGGACTTATGGAATTTTAGTCTGAGAATGATGCTCAGCTGGCCTGCTTCTGTGATCCAGTATGTGTTGTTCTCCAGAGATGGCATGACTTGGTCATAAAAGAAGACATTCCATCGCATTCATCTTACTAAGTCTATCATTTTTTCCTAGATCCTTGAAAAAACTGAGCTCCTACATCAAGTGTTGCAAGCTGTACATAGCTGTACAGGCAAGAATGTTAAAGAATTCCCTCAACATCTTGAATTCCAGGACGGAAGTCTTTGGACCATGCTTATACTTCAGGAGATTCCTACTGAAATTCTGGGACCCACAAAATGACCATATCTGTTATGGATAGTGGTCTATTTGAAGCAGTCCTTTGCATTTAATCCTTCTCCTTTGTGTGTTTGACAACTAGCAATGAAACCCTTTCTCCCTCCACTTTGAAGAGAGGTTATAGGCTGCCGGCCATAACTATCTTTATCTAATTACTCTACTGCTCTATAGCTTAGAGTGTGCTTCTCTTTCGAATTTATGATTTCCTGACAATATATATATATATATATCTATATACCCATCCATACATGCATATATGTATGTAATGTGTGTTTAAATATTGGGCCATTTGTGCATATATGAATAATAATAATAGTAATGATAATAATCCTTGCTACTATAGGCACAATGCCTGAAATTTTGGAGAGGGGTATAGTTGATTACATCAATCCCAATACTCAACTGGTACTTAATTTATCGACCCCGAAAGGATAAAAGGCAAAGTCGACCTTAGCAGAATTTGAACTCAGAACGTAGCAACAGATGAAATACTGCTAAGCATTTCGTCTAGCATACTAACAATTCTGCCAGTTTGCTGCCTTAATAATAATAATAATAATAATAATAATAATAATAATAATAATAATAATAATAATAATAATAATGATAATAGATATTAAAAAATATAAGTAACACAACTTACTGATCTATGCTGAAGAGGTAGTAGTTACTAGAAGATTAGATATTCCACAAGGAAAGATTAAAAAAGAACAAATGAGGAAAAGGAGACTACAAAATAAAGTGAAGATTTTAAGACAAGATCTGAGTAGAATAGAAGCCTGGAAACTTAACAGGTTAAGAAACACAATATTTAAATCTTCTCTTGAGAAAAGATACTTAATCAAGGAGAAAGGATTTGAGACAGTCATAGAAAAGTTGAAACAGCGTATCATAGCAGTAGCAGGCAAGCTTTCCAGATATCAGAAAAGAATAGATCAGTATCAATAGAATAGATTATTTGAGACAGACCAAAGGACATTATATAACCAAATAAATAGTGAAGAAGAAAGTACTGAAGATGAGAAACCTAATACAGAAGGAGTTAGAAAGTTCAGGTGTAATATTTGGGATAAGCCAGTCAATCATAATGGAGATGCAGCATGGTTAAAGAAAGTGAGGGAAGAAGTAGTGAGTGAAAAGCAGCCAGATCTAAGATTAACTAGTGCATTAAAGAGTATAGTGTTTGGGAAAATGCCAAATTGGAAGGGTCCAGGACCAAATTTAGTTCAAGGGTACTGGTTAAAGAAATGTTGTAGCTTACATGGAAAGCTGATAAAACAACTTCAGGATTGTCTTACTGGAAAAATAATACCAGATTGGATGACTAGAGGGATAACAGTACACCTTATGAAAGACAAGGGTAATACAGCTAGCAATTATAGACCAATCACTGTCTTACCACAGGAATGTTTTTAGAAAGCATTTATGTACGCCTTGACAGCCAGAAGAACAGACAGGTTGCAAGAAGAAGGCTAGGAGAATACATGATCTATTATACATAGACAAAGCAGTTCTAAATGAAGTAAAATCAAGACAGAAAAATCTAACAATAGCATGGATAGATTATAAGAAAGTCAATGACATGATCCCACAATCATGGATATGTGAATGTTTGAGTATATTCAGAATTGCAAACAACATAAAAGAATTAATTAGCCTTAGCATGAAGAAATGGAAAGTAGATTTCTACTTAGGTAACACAGTCTTAGGGAAAATTAATATCAAGAGAGGAATTTTCCAAGGAGACTTGTTATCCCTTTTAATATTTGTCTTATGTTTGATTCCCCTCAGTTTAGCATTAAGGAAGGCAAAGGCAGGGTATCAGTTCAGAAATAGTAAAGGAAAAATTAATTGTTTGCTCTACATGGCTGAAGTGAAGATTTTTAATAAAAATGAAAAAAGAGATATATTCTTTAATACAGACTGTAAGACTCTTCAGCAAAGATACAGACATGGAATTTGGCATAGATAAGTGTGCAATATTAGTCATGAAAAGGGGGACAGGTAGTTAACAATGAAGGCATCCGATTACCAGATGGCCAGACATTAAAATCATTGAAAGAAGGAGAGAGTTATAAGTATCTAGGAGTATTATAATCTGATAGAGTACTAACTATTGATATGAAAATGAAAATTGAGGAGTACATCAGAAGGGTGAGGAAGCTAATGAAGTCAAAGCTAAATGGTCCAAATCTAGTGAAGACTGTAAATACTTGGGCAGTATCATTATTTAGATACTTAGCAGCTTTTGTAGAGAGGACAAAATCTGAGTTAGCAAAGCTAGACAGAAGAACTAGGAAGGAATTTAATGTGAATGGAGAACTCCACTCAAGGGCAGGAGTAGCAAGATTATACCTACCTAGAAAGAAAGGCAGAAGAGGGTTAATATCAGTAGAAGACTGCACAGAGTTAGCTGGAGTAGATATAGACTCCTATGTAGGTAATAGTGAAGAAAGTTTATTAAAAGCTGGAGTCACAGCAAAACATAGGGAAATCAAAAATGCAAACGAAATTAACCAGAAAAAAGAACAGAAATTATCTGACTGGCAGAAGAAGGCTCTGCATGGTAGATTCCCATGGTAGTTGCAGCAAATAGTAGTAGTGAGACATAGTTATAGATGCAGAAAGGAAGGTTGAAGAGGGAGACAGAAAGTTTGTTAGCTGCAGCACAAGACCAAGCATTAAAGACTAATTGGATAAAAGCCAAGATAGACAAAAACCAAGTAGGTTCCTAATGTAGGTCATGCAACTCAAAAGAGGAAAGTGTTACTCATATAGTAAGTGAATGTAGCACGCTGGCACAGAAAGAATACAAGAAAAGACATAGGAGAATGATCCACTGGGAGTTATGTACAAAGCTAGGATTTGACCATACTGATAAATGGTAGGAACATGAGCTTAGTAAAGTACTATAAAGTAATAATACAAGATATTGTGGGACTTTAACTTTCAGACTGACAGAATAATAGAAACTAAAATGCCTGATTAAGTAGTGGTAGATAAAGAGGAAAGAAAGTGCCAGATAATTGACTTCACAGTCCCAAATGATGAGAAAATCAATATGAGAGATATAGAGAAAATAGCAAAGTACCAAGTCCAAGCCATTGAATTATAGAGACTATGGAAAGTGCAGGTAAAATGTATCCCAGTAGTTATAGGTGCATTAGGAACTATCAATACAGATTTGAACAGATGGATAGAAGAAATAGGCATAAAACCCAGTTTAGTGCAGCTCCAGAAAACAGTGTTATTAGGTACATAGGATACTTAGGAGGCTTCTTGGCATCTAAGGTTACTTGTTGTTGCCTGATGTTAGGAATTTTTTTTCCAACAGTCTAATCTGTTGTGAGCATATGAATAATAATAATACTTTTCATAAGTGATAATTCCATTTTGCTTTGTAGTAAAGGCTTCATTTTTGAAGTATATTCACACAAGTTTCATTGATTATTGACCAAGGAGAAATGGAAATGGCATTCAACTCTGGTTAATTCTGGAACTATAATAGATTAACCTCCTCCACTTGTCTATAATCACTGTTAATCATGATTAATATGGCAATGGAAAGAAAGTTGGCAATGATGATGACGATGGTGAATGTGACAATGATGACAATGATGGTGGTGGTGGTAATTATGATGATGATGATATAAATGATGTTGATGGTGTCAAAAATGATGGTAAACATGACAATGATGATGTTGATGGCGATAATAAGAGTGATGATGATAATGGCTTTTGTTTGAAAGACAACATTAATATTTAAGAAAATGCCAGAAAGGTAAAAAAAAATGAAGACCAACCACAACTACTGTGGTTGGTACATTTGTACTGCTAATTCTCTCATTGCTTTTGTCCTTTTCTCTCTCTTTCTCTCTGTCTCTCTCTCTCTCTCTCTCTCTCTCTCTATCTATCTATCTGTCTGCCTGTCTGTCTGTCTGCCTGTATGTCTGTCTAAATTGATAGATAGACAGATGGGTGGATGGATAGATAGATAGATAGATGTGTGTGTATGTGTATGTGTGTGTGTGTGGTGATTTCAAGTCAATAGCTGATGAACACAATATCCTGTAGTGCAAGTTGTATTTAAAAATTTAAAATACAACACTGACACACACTGATACATATCTTTCTTTTATCTTTTACTTGTTTCAGTCATTAGATTGTGGCCATGCTGTGACCACCCTGAAGAATTTTTAGTCAAACGATTCGACCCTAATAATAATTTTTTTTTTATGGCTAGTACTTATTCTATCTTCCTCTTTTGCTGAATTGCTAAGTTACGGGGACATAGTATGCTGGCAATATATATGTTCAGGGTATAGTGCTGCACCAATAACCAACTAGCAGAAGATCTGCCTGGGGTTAAACTAGTAGTAACACAGAACAGCCATATTGATGAGATGATTAACTTTACTTATATATAT
>NC_069001.1:19215366-19216194 GCF_001194135.2 Octopus bimaculoides | reverse complement strand
TATATATATATATATATGTGTGTGTCAGGTTGTTTTCAAATGCAACTGGTAACATGTATTCCAGTACAACCTGTTGCATGGTCAGTTTGTCAGCAACTAAGTTGGTAACTCCATCAAGCTTGCTTGGTGAGAAGAGTGATTGTTGGACACCCTGCAAGCTGAAAAATAAAACCCGTGAAAGGATGGAGGAACTCATGAGTAGTCAATGTCATCCAATGATACACACACACACACACACACACATGCATAACTGGACCCTTTACCCAATTTCCTTCCTCCTCAAGATACCCACCACTATTACCACCCAACACCTCTCTACTGCTGTTCTACCTTAATACCACTTTTCTGACTATCCAGAACCATTTCACTTATCTTTCATCTATTTATGCTGCTCTTCCACCCATATTTTTATTGATCATCCCACCACCATTGCACCACCAAATTATCTCTCTTTCCAAGGCCATATGTCTTATCTTCTGCATACACTGTACCTGTCTTTTCCCCATCCATTCTTGCAATCTATCCAACTTTGAGTCATCTCTCCTGCATCCTTCTCCTTGTATCATTGTTCTATTCTGTTACTCTGTGTTATCAGACATATCCTATTCCCTCAGCTCATTCCTGCTCCCTACTACTCCCTACACTCACTTCAAGGTTACAAATAGCTAGAGGAACTGCTTTATCCACAGTTCATTGGTTTGTATGGTTAATTAATCAATTAATTATGGACACTGGAGTTTGGAGTGGTCTTCTGGCTTGTTTGTTCCTATCAAAAAACTATCCAGTCCATGCCAGCATGGAAAACAGATGATAAAAATTATGATATAT
>NC_069001.1:19202508-19214424 GCF_001194135.2 Octopus bimaculoides | reverse complement strand
TATATATATATATATATATCTTCTGGGAAGGTAACAGTAATGGGTAGGTGGCAGGGGCATACTTCTTGGAGAGAAATGGATGGATAAAATCATAGAGGTAACCAGAAAGGTGATATAGTGCTCAAGCTTAGGCTAGTCTTACAGAACAGTATAGTGACAATTATCACTGCCTATGCCCCTGAAGTGGGCCTACCATATGAACAGAAAGACTACTTTTATGAAATTCTTCTGCAAGCTACCTCAAAGACGATTTACAATGATCTCCACTTTGTGGCTGAGGATTTCAATGGGAATATCAGACTGCAGCCTGGTATCTTCCATGGTGTGCATGGGGTCCAAGGCTACTGGAGTTCTGTGATGCAAATAACCTTTTGATCTGCAACATGAACTTCAGGAAGCCAGCCAACCACCTGATAACCTACCGATTAGGTGTCTGTGCTAGCCAAATCAATTACATTCTTATTTCTTTACTGCCCACAAGGGGCTACACACAGAGGGGACAAACAAGGACAGACAAATGGATCAAGTCGATCATATCGACCCAGTGCATAACTGGTACTTATTTAATCAACTCCGAAAGGATGAAAGGCAAAGTTGACCTCAGCAGAATTTGAACTCAGAATGTAACGGCAGACAAAATACCGTTAAGCATTTCGCCCGGCATGCTAACATTTCTGCCAGCTCGCCACCTTACATCGATTACATTCTTACCAAACAGCATGCTGCATGGTTGCTCCTAAATACAAAGACCTTCCCTGGTGAAGAATGTACCCCCCCCCCCCTAGACATTACTGATGTTAGATGCCAGGCCAGAAGGATGCCAAGACATAAACCAATCTGAAAAAGAAGGATTTGGAAACTTAAAGACTCTTCATATGGTTGGAGATTTAGGGACATCTTAATTGAGAAATTCGATGAAAGGGAGGAGGAACTACAGACTTGTGACATAGAGGGCAACTGAGAATTCCTGAGGGACAGCTTGCTAAGTACTACAGACCAAATCTGTGGCTCATGCAAAGTCCAGTCTTAGGGTAACGTAGTGGTGGAACGATGTGGTAGACAGGGCCATTAGAGCTAAGAAGCAGACCTGGAAGAATAGGGGTAGCAGGGTACTGTATCAGATTGCCAAAAGGGATGCTAGGAGACAAGTATAACTAGCCAAGGGAGAAGCAGAAATGAAGAAGTTTGCCTATGTTCAGTGATGTGAGGACCAAAGGACTGAAGTGTTTCAGATTGCAAGACAGTGTGTGAGAGAAAATCGTGATGCCATAGGAGAGAAATGTGTCTGCATGGATGATGGTGCACTTGCATGTAATGATTCTATGAAGAAAGAGGCTTGGAAATGCCATTATGAAAGACTGCTGAACATGGAGAATGAATGGAAGGAGGAGGAGAGTCTGCCAAATGTTGACCCAATTGAGGGACTAGTTACCCAAATTGACAGTTCCATGGTAGATAAAGCAATTAAGGATATGAAGACAGGAAAAGCACCTGGCCCATCAGGAATCTCCACTGAGATATTTAAAGTATCTGGTGGAATGGGTTTTGGTCTAGTCACCCGTATTGTAAATAAGGTGGTTCATGAAGGAGTCATACCCAGTGACTGGTGTAGCAGCACCATAGTCAACTGCTACAAAGGTAAAGATGATGCCTTGGATAGAAATAATTACAGAGGTATCAGATTACTGAATCAGGTGATGAAGGTCACGGAGAGAGTCATAGCCCAACTAATTAGGGAGAGAGTTAGATTAGATGAGATGCAGTTGGTTTTGTGCCAGGGAGAAGCACCACTGATGCTATATTTCTGGTGAGGCAGCTGCAGGAGAAATACATAGCCAAAGATAAACCTCTGTACTTGGCCTTTGTTGATTTGGAAAAAGCGTTTGGCAGGATCCCCTGATCCTTTATCGGTGGTCAATGGGGAATCTAGGGATAGATGAGTGGTTGATAAGAGCTGTACAAGCTATGTACAGGGATGCTGTCAGTAAGGTGAGGATTGACAATGAGTACAGCGAAGAATTCAGGGTACAAGTAGGGGTTCACCAAGGATTGGTGCTCAGCCCCCTCTTGTTCGTCATAGTCCTCCAGGCAATAACAGAGGAATTCAAGACAGTCTGATCCTGGGAGCTCCTCTATGCTGATAACCTTGCTTTTATAGCTGAATCACTACCTGAACTAGAGAGAGAAGTTCCAAGTATGGAAGCAAGGTCTAAAATCAAAGAGCCTTGGAGTTAACCTAGCAAAAACCAAAGTCTTAATAAGTAGGAAAGCAGGCAAATCACATCTCCTTGAAGGTAGATAGCCCTGCTCAATCTGTAGAAAAGGTCTAGGTAGAACTCCATAAGATGCACCCAGCGTAAGCTTTGGACGCATAAAAGGTGCAGCAATATCAGGAGAAGTTTAACAGGGAAACTAGCTTTTGTATGCAAAAGATGCACAGGTACAATAAATGCTGAAATGGGCTGAAAATAGACTCCAGCAACTGTCAGGAGTGCAAACTAATAGATAGCTTCCATTATCTAAGTGAGCAAGTTAGTAGTGGTGATGGATGCTCTGAGAGTGTAGCTGTGAGAGTAAGATTAAGATGGGCAAAGTTTAGAGATCTCCTACCTCTGCTGGCAACAAAGGGACTCTCTCTCTCAGAGTGAAAGGCAGATTGTTTGATGCCTGTGTGTGAACAGCTATGCTGCATGGCAGTGAAACATGGGCTGTGACAGCTGATAGCATGCATAGGCTTGAAAGAAATGAAGCCTGTAAGCTTCGCTGGATGTGCAATGTCAGTGTGCATGTTCGACAGAGTGTAAGCATCTCTAGAGAAAAGTGAGGTATCAGAGGTATCAGATGTGGTGTGCAAGAGAGGGACGACTGCGCTAGTATGGTCATGTGATGCATATGGACGAAGACAGCTGTGTAAAGAAGTGCCGATCTCTAACTGTGGTAGAGGTAGACCCAGAAAGCTGAGCAAAATTAGTCATAGCAGATATCGGTGACACACAAATGGCACCCATGCTGGTGGCACGTAAAAGCACCCATTACACTGTTGGAGTGGTTGGTGTTAGGAAGGGCATTCATCCATAGAAAACCATGCCAACTTAGACTGGAGTCTGGTGCAACCTTCTAGCGTGCCACCCTGGTCAAACTGTTTAACCCATGCCAACATGATGATGATAATGATACATATATATATATATTTATATATATATATATATATATATATATATGATATATATATATTTATATGATATATATATAAGCAAAAATCATTAATGGAGTCCCAAAATGCACTGTATTATTTATGACATTATTGATGTCGTCAAACACGAAAATATAAAAATTTTGGTGGATGAGTCTAAGTTTCTGAAAATCAGTGGCAGAGTGGTAGACTAGACTTGTCTCCATCTGGATCTGCTTGTTATTATCCAGAGGCAGAAAAACAAAGTATACAGCTAAACTAATCCATTTTGGAATAGAGGATGCTCTTAAGGTACTACAAACTCTTCCTTTTTGGTGAAACCCTTGTGGCATTAAACATTACTGAAATATCAAAGTAACTTTTAATAACAACTTAAGCCAGAATGCCTACATAAACAGCAAACAGTGACTTAGCTCATTGAATGTGTTCTGAGATCCTTAGGACTTTCTGGTCTAAAGATGCTCCTACCATTAGCCTTTTCTTCTCTACCTTCACCTATTCTTGCTTTGAAAAATGCTGTCTTCTATGGTTTCCCAACATAAAAACAAAATATAAAAATTGAAGCACCCCAGAGATCAATTACAGAAACAAATGGATGGCATAACAGGTCTTGATTGCTGGAATTGGCTTGAGAAACTCAAACTCAATTTCCTCCAATGCCTCTGTGAATGTTATATCATTTGTATGATGTGGAAAGTATTCCATAACATTGCCCAAATAATGCTAACATCAACTTCAAAAGTTACACAAGGCTTGGTCCCTGTGCCAATAACCAAACTCACATCCCATAACAACACTAAGGTAGTACTTTACCTCAACTGGCATTGCTTGCTTTAATGTCATAACAAAATACATAAGGGAAGAAAAATAACCTATAACATTCAAATTGTTCCTGGATAGATTCCTTCAACAAATTCCAAATAAACCATCTTGTATCCACATGCATCTCTGTAAATGATAGATCTTTACTTAAAAGAGCTATGGTACCCAAAGTATGACTGCAACACAAAAAATATGTATATGTCTTCTCAAGGCGGTGCTATTAATATTAACCAAAACGCATATATATATAACATATACACACACATACATATACACATATGTATATACACACACATACATATCCTTTAGCATTTAAATTGGCCATATCTGGCCCAAATGTTCTTCCTGTTTTATGTTCTGTAGTGTGAGGGAACTGTAATGTGAGGAACAAAATATGGTTTACCTACCTCTCAGTGTCAGCTGTCCAGCTGTGTTCAATCTAAGACATACTCTACTCATCTTGCCTGTCACTTAGTAGCTATTGCTAAAGCCCTGTCTTGCTCTCACATCTACATGTAGCCATTCACCACCCCTGTCTCAAGGCCAAAGAGGACCATGCTGGTCTTGCTTCCCTCGCTTTGTTGCTCCCTCTTCCTTTTCTTGGCTGTTGACATCACTACCCTTTCCTTCCAGTTCACCTCGTCCCCACATGCAACCCTGATCTCAACAATCACCTGCTCACTTCACTCCTTGTTGAAATCTGCCACCCACCTGGGCAGACATCTCACTTGCTGTGATCTCCACAGGGATGGAGCTTCACTCACTTCCTCTCCTCTATTTTTGTTGTCCGATGAAGCAACAATTCTGTGTGCAGCATGCTTTTGGAGGCTTGACTTAGACTTCCTCTCCTATCTGCACAAGGGCAGGCTCCGTCTCTTCCACAGCATGTTGTGATGTACATGGATGCCGCTATTCACACCTGAATATCACTCTGTGTGGAATGGACTCCTCTGCCTGTCCTGAATACTGCTTCCAGCGGTGAGATGTGTCCCTTCTCCACCATGGCCTCGATTGTGCAATGGTGTCTTTCCATGATCTCGTTTCCACTCAGCTTGTAATGCTATTCTGAAGAAGTAGTGCATGTTCTACTTGTCAAGCATCTCCTTCAGCATCTCCCAATGAAATGCTTTGTCATTGTCCATCAGCAATTCGTCCACAGGACCCTGCTCCAGGAATATATCATTCAGGATACATGCAACCTCATCTGCAGTACCTGTTTTCATTTTCCTCTATATGGCCATCCAACTCAGTCTGCAGTCGACCATTGAGAGATATGTCCCCTGTCAGTTGTGTGTCACATCCACCACCAGTCATCTCCAGTTGTGCTCCACTAAGATGTTTCCTGGCTCATGCACACCTGGAGCAAGGTTACTGGTTCCTGACCACCTTTTGAATGGAAGGATACAGGGTTCTATCCACCCCCATATGATACTGACACACTGCAGCTATCTCCCACTCTGAATCTTCTGACATTGCCAACCAGATCTTTTTCACCCTGGTTAGAACGTCAGCCTTATTCCTCTCTGAGGGCACAAAAATCACTTTCAGCTTCAAACCCAAGTTTGGTCGCTAATTCTCCCTGAACCCCCAGGTGGAACTTTACTAACATCTCTGCAGCCCCTTTGGTTTGAACTCTCTTTTCATTGGTAATCACTGGTCCTACCCACCCAAGCTCAGTAGCCAAATTGGTTCAGATTTCGAGGGAGTGCAGCCCCCATCTCAGGGCCAGATTTACCCCCTTCAGCACTGTGTCCAACTTAGCCATGTTGATGTCGTCATCATCTGCTTTTCAAAGCCAGGCTGCATCCTCCACTTCAACAACTCCGATTTCCAGGATAACCCCTATCGCTATGCTGCTAGTATCGCACCATATGGTCCTGTTCTCCAATACCATACCAGCTTCCTCTTACTGGATCTTCTGCTCTTACCTTCTCTAGGATCTTGTGCATCATCACCACCATCCTCTCTCCCATTTTGTCTCCCCAGTTTTCCCCATCTACTCATCTCTTGATGTAGCTGCATGCTGGTTGAAGCCACCCAGCGATTGGATAGTGACCCACTAGTCTCTCACACATCGAGAATAGTTCTCATCTGTTGACACTGGTACCCAGTTCCGGGATCTCATTCCCTCTTTGAAACACCAACGCACCTGTCTTATCTCTTTGAAGCTTCAGTTCCAGTGCAGCTCCTCCAACCATTGACTCCAGTGGTTTCACAGTCAGCCTGAACTTCTTTAGGTGACTTATAACCTCTGTGGCAGACACTACAGTCTCATCTACCAAGATGTCATCTAAATAGGAATTGGTGGCCTTTTTTTACCTTGTCCATTTTTCCCAGGATAGATTTGAGTACTGTTGCCATAATCTTTGATGCAAAATTCAGCCCGAAACCCAGGCTGGTCAAACAGTATGTCTGGCCCTTATATTGCATCAGCTGATATTGCTACAGTTTCTCACTCACATGGAGCTTCAGATATGCCGACTTCAAGTTGACAATCGCTGCTGCCTCGTTATCCATCTCCATTCATGCAACATCTCTCTGCAGACATCAGTCACCTTGCCAACCATGTGGCCATTCATCTCTTGAACGTCCAGTACCAGCCTGACCTCACCCTTCATTGGCTGTACCATTGCCATTAATGGAAGCACCCTGTTCTTCACCTCCTCCTTCCATGGGATAAGGAACCATCTCTCTACCTTTCCTTCAAACTCACTCCTGGCATCTCCTTTCAAGGTATGCTGATAGCAGCTCAGTCTGTTCTTCAGCATTGGGGGTTCCCTGTTTCAGCGCCACTCTACTGTTCCATTTTTTTGTCACCCTCAGGTTCACAACAAACATTGTACTGCCTGTATCCATGAG
This sequence comes from Octopus bimaculoides, assembly GCF_001194135.2. NCBI lineage: Eukaryota > Metazoa > Mollusca > Cephalopoda > Octopoda > Octopodidae > Octopus > Octopus bimaculoides. The sequence goes on along the minus strand of NC_069001.1, from coordinate 19,207,550 downwards.
AGTTCTGAATGCCTTTCCTTAGACTAGGACTTCAACTATGAGTTGCGACTGCATGAGAACCTCTACTTGGTTGCAGGGGAAGTTTGAGAAGCAGCAATTTCACCATGGTCTTTTCCCTGAATGCAATTTTGAGCAATATGCCCTGTCTACCTGCACTGGCAGTAAACAGGTTCGGGCTTTATCTCAGCACAGTCCCTCACCATGTGTGGTCTCTGGGGCTTGAAACACTGGCCCATAAACAGTCGCTGTCGCTCCATGTCAGAGACAATGGTGCAAATTCTTTTAGCTAAATTGAAGGGGATATTTATCTTGGTGTGTTTTGGGTGGCATAAGTTGAAAAGGAGGTATTGTTGTGAGTCCGTAGGTTTGTGGTAGATGTTGGTTGTGATTTGGTTATTAGGTGTTCTTATAATTAAGAGATCAAGAAAAGGGAGATGATGTTTGCTGAATTCCATAGTGAATTGAATGCTGGGATATATGTTGTTAAGTATGGATTTGAATTCTAGAAGTTTTTCATAGGATTCCTTCCATATGATGAAACAATCATCCAAGTATTTTTTCCAGTTATCCATTAAGTAGATGTGGAAAAGGTGTCTAAATTTCTGGCGTGAGATTTCATATAGTGATAATTCAAAAAAACCCATTATGAGGTTCGCAAGGACTGGTGCAGCTTTGGTACCCATCGCGATACCACATTTTTGGTGAAAGTATGTTTGCAAACAGGAAGTAATTATTGGTTAGAATGAACTTAAGTGATTCTATAATGAAGGTTGTGCTGATGCGATTAGGAAATGTTTCTGGGTGTTTCTGCAGCTAGAATTTAATTGCCTCAATAGCATATTCATGAGGGATATTTGCATAAAGGTTGATCACGTCAAAAGAAACCAAGAGTGACTCCTTGTTTGTTGTTTTCAGGAGGTGATTGAGCATGTCAAGATCATCTCTAATGAAACTTTTGATGTGACTTAGGAAAGGTTTCAAAAGAATGTCCAGGAAATTGCTTAAGTGGTGTGTTTCGCATGAGGTGCCTGCTATAATGGGTCTTAGTTTTAAATCTTCCGGTGCCTTGATGTTGATGTAGATGTCAGAGGAGAGTTTGCAAGCTTCGGTGATGGAATTGTTCTTATGGATTTTAGGGAGGTCATAGAAGAGGCTGGGCTTGCATTTGAAATTAGTGATGTAATCCTTTTCTTTGTCCGTGAGTCCTTGACCTTGCTGGAGTATATGGGTGGTGAGGTTTTTGAGAGTTTTTTGTTGTTTATAGTTGGTGATAATTTCATAGAAAGAGTTGTCGTTTAGTAGGGAGAGTGCTAGGTGTTTGAAAAAATCTGTGTTCATTAGGACTACAGTACTACCTTTGTCAGCTTCTTTGATAGTAAAGCTTTTGTCCTGTTGTAAGTCTCTTAAGTTTTTCCATTCTATGCTATTAAAGTTTGATTTGACCTTGGTTTTGGGTGGGATAAAATGGAAACTCTGGATGTGGTTGCAAAAATCGTCCAGTGCTTTATTCCTTCCTTTGGAAGGTATGAAGTTGCTTTTGTTTTTAATAATAGAATCATCCTCATTTATTCCTTCCTTTGGAAGGTATAGACCTCCTGCTTTATTCCTTCCAGATATGCAGGGAATGGCATTGGACATTTTGGGGATCTTTAGGTTGTGCTAGAGATCATGGTGCTCCCACATCCCTGAGCCTGCGACTCATATTGGCACCAGACATCTTGTTCTGGCTTGTCTGGATAATGTCAATAAAGTAGAGAGGGTCTATGAGGTGTTGTGCAAGCCTTATTGGACCTAAAACTCTGCACAGGCATTGCTGACCTTTGCTCGACATGTGCCTTTTCTTATTTTTTTCCTATATATATTTATTTTATTTTTAGTATATATTTTCAGTATATATTTTATTTTACTTTTTATTCGGAAGTCCTGCTGAGATGGAAAGTTGTGAAGCATGCAGACCTGATGGGTTGGAAACAGGTAATCAGCGACCTGCACGTAAGCGACCTATGCTAGATATAAAGTCATCTCCTTGTCATCCAAGACAGCAGTAGGATTCGGTTGCTGCATAGGTGTCTGAGCAGCTCCATTTGGAGAGGGCACTGCTCACCCGGAGGCTGGGGAGGTTCTAGAAAAGGTGAACCAAAAATTGCCTGTCTTTCTATATCTGGTCAGTTTAGCATACCTGACGGATGTCCACCTGCGCTCAAAAAACAAAGAGACTTTTATTTACAAAATCTGGATAGAACTTGAACATTTCATGTTGGAATGTGCGCACTCTGTTGGATAACAAGAGTGATTGTAGGCCTGAAAGATGCACTGCACTTGTTGCTTGTGAGCTGAACCATTATAACATTGACATAGCTGCACTTTCAGTGACTCATATAGAAGGTGATGGTCAGCTTGCGGAAGTAGGAGGTAGATACACCTTTTTTTTTGGAAGGGAAGGCAGAAGAGGGAGCATAGAGAGGCTGGTGTTGGCTTTGCAGTTCGATCTGATATCCTTAAGAAGTTGGATGAAATTTCTGTTCCTATAAATGAAAAAATAAACATCTAATGACTCTGCGATTGCACCTGAAAGGTAAGTGGTTTGCTTCTCTAATAAGTGCCTATGCACCCACTTTGACTAGCTGTGATGAAGATAAAGGTATTTTTTATACCCAACTGAGAGCCATACTTAGGAAAATCACCAATTCTGATAAAGTCATTCTACTGGGGAATTTCAATGCCAGGATTGGAACAGACTGTCAAACATGGAACTCTCTAGGACGTTTTGGAGTAGGGAAAATGAATAGCAATGGTCTCATGCTGCTGGAGCTTTGCGATGAACATGGACTTTACATCGCAAGCACTCATTTTATGCACTAAGGTGATCACACAACAACGTGGATGCATCCAAGGTCTAAAGTTTGGCATCATCCGCAAGTGTGATATATATGACGTTTGTAATGTCAAGTCCTTTCATGGATTGGAATGCTGAACAGACCTCAATCTGGTGCGAGCAAAGTTCCAGATGATGATTAGAGTGAAAGAGAGAAGAGGGTCAATCAGCATCTGAATGTCCACAAGATATATGATGTTGTGTTGAGGAAAGAGCTTCAGACTCGCTTGTCCAGCATTGAAAATACTACAGTATGGGAAGATTTTCGAGACCAGGTTCTTCAATGTGCTGCTGAAACACTGGGATATGCTATTGCCAGACACAGAGACTGGTTTGATGAAGATGATGCTGAAGTTCAGCAACTATTGGCTGTAAAGCACCATGCCCACAATGTATTGCTACACAGAGGACTTTCAGCTGTGCAACGAAATCTAGCACTTGCCCACTACAGCAGTGTAAAATCACTAATGCAGTGATCTCTCAGGAAGATGGAGAATCCTTGGTAGGAGGATCTTGCATGTGATGTTCAGACTGCTGCTGATGCAAATGATAGCAAGAAGCTTTACCATCTTATGAAGCAAGTTCATGGGCCTCAGAGCTCCACATCAGCTCCTTTGCTTTCCAAGGAGTCTTCTACTCTATTTACTAAATCAACAGAAATTACAGGTTAATGGATCAAACACTTCTCTGAACTACTAAACCACGAGTCAGTTGTGGATAAAATAGTGATTGATACTATGCAACAAAGACTTATCATTGGCTCCTTAAATTCTATGCCCTCAATAGATGAAGTAGTGACATCAATAAGTAAATTGAATCTTGGCAGGGCACCTGGAAAGGATGGAATCTGTGCTGAGGTCTTGCAATTTGGTGGTGATTACATCATACAGTCCCTTTTTGAACTTATTAGTGCAGTCTGGAGGGATGGTGCAATCCCTAAGGACTGGAGGGATGCAATTATTCTTCCTCTATATAAAGGAAAAGGAGCCAGAACAATGTGTGGTAACTACAGAGGTATTGCTCTACTATCAGCTGCTGGCAAGGTTCTGACAAATATTCTTCTTACCTGCCTGAATGGGTGTCTTCTAAATGAAGTCCTATCTGAATCTCAATGTGGCTTCTCATCTGGTAGAGGGATAATGGATATGATTTTCACAGCAAGACAGATGCAGAAGTGCTATGAGCAGAATATGGATCTTGTCCAGGTATTCATTGATTTAATGAAGGTCTTTGATACTGTAAAATACTTGGCAAACTTGGATGTCAGGATCACTTTGCATCTATAATTGAATCATTTCATGATAGGATGGAGACTATCAAAATAATATCAAAATACATATTTTTTTCCTGTTAGCTTGTATTATAATGGACGTGGGTTTATAATTTTGATACTTTTAATAATATTTTTCTATCTTAATATAATAATTTATATACATTCATTTGCTATTTATTGTTGGTTGATATATACATTCTTTTATTATTATTATTGTTGTATTTTGACCTGAAGATTAGCTATATTTTTGAATAGAATTGATTTTCGATAGTTTTAATTGATTTAGATATTCTTTCTATTTGAAAATTGGTTATGAAACACGTGTAGTCGTTTTATTATCATTATCTTATGATATTTACTTTGTATTATATTATACTTATTTATTGTGCTTTTATTAATTTTTCTATATGTGACAGTGGATTTTCATCAATGAGTTCATGAACCTTGGTTCTTTTCCCTAAAACTATATATATGTATATATATATATATATATTATACCGTGAAACTTAATTTAATTTTAATTTTTAATAATTTGAATTTAACTGAGTTTTTACCTGTAAATTTGGATTATTATCCCTAATATTATTATTATTTGTATATATGTGTATATAAATCTATATGTATATATACTCTTTTCTCTCTTACTCTTTTATTTCTGTCAGTCATTTGACAGTGGCCATGCTGGAGCACCGCCTTTAGTCGAACAAATCGACCCCAGGATTTATTCTTTGTAAGCCTAGTGCGTATTTTATCGGTCTCTTCTGCCACACCGCTAAGTGACGGGGATGTAAACACACCAGCATCGGTTGTCAAGCGATGTTGAGGGACAAACACAGACACACAAACATATACATACACACATACATATGTATATATATATATATATATATATAT
>NC_069001.1:19198329-19200886 GCF_001194135.2 Octopus bimaculoides | reverse complement strand
ATATATATACATACACATGTATATATACACATATATATGTATATATACATATATATTGTGTATATATATATATTCATGTATATATATATATGTATATATATACATTTATTCCTAAAGAAAAGATGTACTTTTCTGTCTCTTCTCTCATGGCTTGTCTACCTAGCGTTCATAATAATTTTTCTATCGTCTTGGCTCAACAGCCTTCACCGGAAGTGAAGACTGCAGGGGCCAGCGGAAGAGGGACAGGCGCGTATTAAAGGTCATGTTTTGATCTGGTCAGTGATCGCGCATCCCGCCACGGTCGACAGGTAATGTCGCTGTATTCCTTTCTCCCTTTTGCTTCTTATTCCTCCATCACAAGCAATTTTGACCCATAAAAAACGAATTATGAGTGTAGACCGTATTTCAAACGATATGGTCAAACCATTTTGCGGTGACACGGATGTAATCGCTTGGTTAAAGAAGATGAAGTTGGTTGCGAAGCTCCACGGGATAGATGACTTAGCGAGTTTTCTACCGCTGTACCTAGATGGTTCGGCGTTGGCGCTATACTTAGAAATGGGGAAAGGGAACAATAACCTCCATTAATTCGAAGAACAACGTCTCTGTCGATGGTATGCCACGCCATGTTTTGGATGTGCAGAAGATTGTCAATGCCTCAGAGGATGAAACCAGCAGCAGTGAGCAAGAAGATGAAACCAGCAACAGTAGGCAAGAAGATGAAGACAGCAACAGTAGGCAAGATGATGAAGACAGCAACAGTAGGCAAAAAGATGAAGACAGCAACAGTAGGCAAGAAGATGAAGACAGCAGCAGTAGGCAAGATGATGAAGCCAGCGGCAGCTTGCCAGGAACTCAGGCCAGTCCAGGGGTTGCACAGCGACCACAGAGGAAGCAGCACCCTCCTCCCTGGTTGGCTGATTATGAAACCAGTTAAGGTGTGAGTTCAGGAGCGAGGAGTGAGTGGGAAAGCCGGTTGAGTGATCTGTAGATCAGGGGGCCATGTGGTGTTTGTGGTGTTATGGGCTGTGATGAGCTATGTGGTGTTGATGGAGAGGATTGAGTTCAAATTCCACTGAGGTTGACTTTGCCTTTCATTCTTTCGGGGTCGATTAACTAAGGACCAGTTATACACTGGGGTTGATGTAACTGACTTAATCCCTTCCCCCAAATTTCAGGCCTTGTGCCTACAGTAGAAAGGATCATCATCATCATCATCATCATCAACATTGTTATATACTTTTAATCTGCAAGTTTGTTACAATCACTTGCCAAAACACACTCAGTGTCCTAGGGTGAGTGAAGGATAAGAGATTTTACAGTATGACTGAAAGCTTGGGGAGGGGAAGTGGCAGGGGCAGTAGCAAAATATCTTCATGTAATACAATACAAGCATTTAAATTGATAGGGTTTTTCTAAGGATGTAGGCAATGCTTGTCAGCACAATCTTTTGGATTTCTCTGAGACATATTTCTCCTGGGATGTTTTCTAAATGTTTCTGACATCCCTTTCTTATCATACCTAGGGCACCTACAATAACAGGAACAGTTCTTGCTTTAAGATGCCATATCTTTTGTATTTCAATTTCCAGATCCTTATATTTACTTAATTTGTCAAATTCCTTTACAGATATATTTTTATCAGTGGCAACACTTATATCTATTAGCCAACAAGTATTTTCTTCCCTGTCTTTAATAATTATGTCTGGTTGATTACTTTGGATTGTTCTGTCACTGTTGACTGGAAAATCCCAGAGGATAGTGACATTTTTACCTTCAATGATTGACTCAGGATGATGTTCATACCAGGAAGCAGGAGTGCTGATTTTGTAGTGTTTACATATTTTCCAATGTAAGTTCTGTCCTATTCTATTGTGGCGATTTTTGTATTCGTTTGGTGTCAGCACAGGACATCCCAAGATGAGATGGTCAGTTGTTTCATCAAATGTCTCGCAGAATATGTATTTTGAGTCAGAAACGTTTTGAAGAGTGATAGCCTGGTAGTTTTTGGTAAGCAAGCTTTGATCTTGTGCTGTCAATATGAAACCTTCAGTCTCTACTTTCAGTCCTGAACTTCTCAGCCACTGGTTGTTGCTTGGTCTACATCAGCATTTTGACTTCGAAGTATATATTGTTCATATTATTATTATTACTATTTTTTTAAATTTTATTTATTTATTTTTTTTATTTATTATTATTATTATTATTATTATTATCATTGTTCAGTAGTTTTATTTTTATAACGTGCTTTCACTTCACTACCGAGCACAGCTCTGTGCGCCTTGGGTATGTGCTGTGGTTTGCTGTGGTGCTCTTATGTTTACTGTATTGAAAGTGTTTGGCGTAGAATGTGTGCAGTACCCAGTAGTGCAATTTTCTGTATGTTATATATATTTGTAAGTCCTGCTATTTTTGTTATGTATTTGTCTGAATATTTTTTTATTATACCTAAGGCACCTACTATGATAGGAATTGTTTCTGTTTTTAGATTCCACATTCGAGTTATCTCTATTTCCAGGTCTTTGTATTTTGAAAGTTTTTCCATTTCTTTTAGAGAA
>NC_069001.1:19189951-19193961 GCF_001194135.2 Octopus bimaculoides | reverse complement strand
GATAACTATATCTGGTCTATTTGCCTTAATTTCTCTATCTGTGTGTATTGGCATATCCCAAAGTATGGTTGCTTTCTCGTTTTCTGTGACCTTTTCTGGCGTGTGTTTATACCATCTTTTTTCTGTTGTTATTCCATAGTGTTGGCATAGCTTCCAGTGTATATTGGTCCCAGCTCTGTCGTGTCTGTGAATATATTCCTTCTTAGCCAGGACTGGGCAGCCAGAGATAATATGATTTATTGTTTCTTGTCCATCTCCACATATTCTACAGTTACTTGTTGTTGTTGTTGTTATTATTATTATTGAGGTTGTGTAACTGGCACCTGTGCTGGTAGCATGTAAAAAGCACTCATTACACTCTTGGAGTGGTTGACATTAGGAAGGACATCCAGCCAGATCTAAGTTGAACCTGGTGTAGCCCTACAGCTTACCAGTTCCAGTCAAACCATCTGACCCATGCCAGCATGGAAAGCAGACACTAATTGATAATGATGATGATGAAGGTGACAAGCTAGCAGAATCAGTAGCATGCCAAGCAAAATGCTTTGTGGTATTTTATCTGACTTTATGTTCTGAGTTCAAATTCCACCAAAGCCGATCTTTTTTGGGGGTCCATAAAATAAATACCAATTGAGAACTAGGGTCAGTGTAATAGTCCCCAATTTCAGGCCTCATGCCTATAATAGAAAAGATTATTATATTTATTATTATTATTATTATTATTATTATTATTATTATTATTATTATAGACATCACACAGTATACAATATCGTTAGGTTGTTGATTGAAAATATTGTGTCTACCGGGGCTTTGTACTGTTTGTCAAGTCACAACAAGGACCTGAGATGGACAGTACTTTACGCAATATGCATGCAGTTCCAAGTAATGCTGACGTTTGCAATACACCTAGATTGTAGGGTATTTCTAAAGTCTTCAGATGTTTTTTTTCAGATTGGGTGGTATTGAACCCAATGCTCTGAGGACAATAGGGATAACCTTTATGTTTGACTTTTGTAGCTGCCACATCTTAGCAATCTCAATTCTCAGGTGTTCATATTTATCAATTTTTTCTCTTTCTTTCATGCTGATATATTGATCTCCTGGCACTGCCACATCAATTATTAGGCACTCTTGTTTGTCTCTCCTAAATGTTACTATATCTGGCCTTCGGTGCTCTAATACCTTGACTGTCTGGAAATCAAAGTCTCAAAGGATTTTTGCCTTCCTCTTTTCGTCCATTATCTTTTCCAGTGTGTGTTGGTACCAAGCAACTGTAACCTCATATCCATACTTATGGCATAGTAGCCAGTAAGGGTTTTGGGCTACCTTGTCATGTCTATGCTTGTACTCTTTCCGCGCAAGACTTTCACAAGCGCTACAATGTGAGTCACATTTTCGACCCTCTTTCCACACATTCCACAGAGGTCTGTTGCACTTTTGTGGTATATATTCTTTTTTACTGAGTTGATATTCAATGCCTGGGCCTGGGCAGCGATGATTAGGCTTTCAGTATTCTTTTTTAGGTCACCCTTTTTAAGCCACCTCCATAATGCTTCCTGGTTTTTTAATTTGTTGGTTTCATGGTGGAACTGGCCATGTAATTCCATGTGGAGTAGAGTTTCTTCTCACTCATTGGCTTTTCTTGATTGGAATTCATGATCACTCTCAAGTCCATTTTTGTTAAATCCTACAGCATACTGTAGCACACCTTGTTTGCTGTTTACCAAATGTCCTGCAATGTTTCTTCTTTCACTGTTGATGTACTCCCATATGCTAATCAGCCCACATCCACCTTTACCCCTCTTCATGTAGAGCCTGTGTAAATTCGCCTTAGGGTGGAGGGCACCATAAATGTCTTTTGCCCATATGTTGTTGGCAGTTATAAGGTTCCTTGAGTTGAGTTTTGATTTAAAAGGGAAGTTTAAGATGCTTGAAATATGCAGCAATGACCTTGTTTTTCATTTCTTTATGCAAGATACTGTCATGCTCCAGGATCCCAAGATACTTGTACATATCATCATCCAGGTCTTCCATTCTCTCTCCATTTGGCAATTCTATGCCCCTACAGTCTGCTCTTTTCTCCCACTTCAAAATAAGCACCGCACACTTCGAGATACCGAATTCCATCCCTATATCCTTGCTGCACATTTGCACAGTCTCAACCAGCCTCTCCATTTCAGGTTCTGTTTTTGCGAACAGTTTTAAATCATCCATGAAGAGAAGGTGGTTGAGATGAGGTCCGTTCATTCTCAGCTCATAGTGCACGTTGATTTTACATAGGACTACAGAAAGTGGAATCAAGGCTATAACAAATAATAGAGATAAACAAGAGTCTCCTTGTACAATAACCTCTTTTGATTGTTACCTCGGCTAAGTACTGATTGTTTCAAGAAAGACGTGTTTTCCAACTAAGCATGCTGTTCTTAATGAGTGCACACACATTCTCAGCTATTCCACACATGTTGAGTGCTTCCAAAATCCACGAATGTAGCAACATGTTATAAGCCTTTTTGAAGTCTATCCAAGCCATGCATAAGTATTTTTGGCACCGTTTACAGTTCTTCATTATAACCTTGTCTATTACAAGGTGGTCCTTGGTGCCCTTGGATCATTTTCGGCATCCCTTCTGTTCTACTGGAAGTAGATTGTTTTCCACAAGGAATGTATATATTTTCTCTGTGAGGATACCTGTTAATACTTCCCATAGGAGGTTAAGACAAGCAATGGGTCGGTAACTGCCATCCTCATTGCCCTTTGACTGATCTTTTATTAACAATGTTGTTTTTCCCTCTACCATCCACCCTGGAACTGCACCGCTCTGTAGGCAATTGTCTAATTGCAACGCAATTCTCATGTGTGTTGACCTAAACCCCTTGAGCCAGTAACCTTGAATTACATCTGGTCCTGCCACTTCTCAGTTTGGCAGTTTTGATACTTGTGCAATGACATCTTCTGTTGTTATGCACACATGGTCCTGTCGTGGAGCCTCCGGCTGATGGAGTTCAGATCTCATGGAATGAATCCACTCAGCACCATGGTGGGGGGAAACTTCTTGCCCCCAGATGTTACTCCAAAATTGGTGGGTTTCTTCTGCTTCAGAAGGTGTATTATCTTCTGTATTTCCTCCAAAGCCCTTAAAAAACTGCCTCTGGTTATTTGAAAATAACCAGTTTTGGTGGAACTGTGATATGCAATCAGTGTAGCACTGCACCTTTAATGTTTTTGCCTGCACACATTTGATGACAGTTTTGAACCTTTTCTTTTCTATTTGGTATTTCATGTCAAGATATACCCTTGCACCTTTTTTTCTTCCATTTTTCCCATTGTCCTTTGCACCACTCTTCTATGCAGCTCAGATCTTTACATAAGGCTAGAATATCGCCTTCAATTCTCTGTTTCCACCATGGTTCCTTCTGTCTGTCTATTTTCCTCTCTTTCTTTCCAGCCAGTTCACCTACTAATATTGAAGTGGATCTGATCAAGTCCCTTGTTTCCATTAGATCTTTTGTCAGAATGTATTTCAGAATCTCATCAACATTTTGGGTTGTGCATTTCACATTGTTACTGTTGAAACTTCTTAAAATCACTGGTTTGGTCTCTGTTCTTGTAATTATATCCTTGAGTCTTATCCTGAGGTTTCTCTGTTCTTCAGTCATATCCTCGTTGTTATTATAATTATTATTATTATTATCATCATTATTATTGTTCAGTAGTTTTATTTTTATAACGTGCTTTCACTTCACTACCGAGCGCAGCTCTGTGCGCCTTGGGTATGTGCTGTGGTTTGCTGTGGTGCTCTTATGGTTACTGTATTGAAAGTGTCTTGCGTAGGATGTGTACTGTGCCCAGTAGTGCAATTTTCTGTATGTTATATATATTTGTAAGTCCTGGTGTTTTTGTTATGTATTTGTCTGAATATTTTTTTATTATACCTAAGGCACCTACTATAATAGGAATTGTTTCTGTTTTTAGATTCCACATTCGAGTTACCTCTATTTCCAGGTCTTTGT
>NC_069001.1:19180608-19184411 GCF_001194135.2 Octopus bimaculoides | reverse complement strand
GATGACAAGAGAATATCATCAAATTTATACAAAACTGTTTGATTGAATATTCTTCTTTCTCTCTTTTTCTTTTCTTTTTCTGTCGTCTTCCTTTTTCTTTCTTTCTTTCTGCTTATTAAAAAACTGACAAAAGCTGATGATGTCATTCTATCAACGTATGGACGCTGATTACTCACGTTCATAGTTTACGTTTGGTTTCTGAAATTTTGAATTTTCAATCACCTTTTGGTTTGAACTTGAGAAAGACAGACGTTCTGTCGAAATGTTGTTCAAAAAATAAAACATCTAAAATCGCACTCTTCGTCTTGACTATTATTAGTATTAGTATTATTATTGAGTGAGAGATCAGTGCATGCCATCAAAGTGACACTGGGATAAAATATGTGAAGTCCAGTATACCCATCATGACTACCTATGTGATAAGGGTACACCAGGCACATGCATCACAACCATATGGGCACGACATAGTGATCTTATATCAAAATAAATTATGCATAACTTTGCAGGTGGGGCCCAATTAAAATTTTCTTCAGGTTGAGTAGCCCATTCCACTCAAAAGGTCCCTGAATAAGGGTTGTTTAAGGATGCTTGCACCAGATTCTTTGTTGTTGCATATATAAGCTTAACTGGATGCTTATTAAACAATTACCTGTATTGGCTTGATGGTGGGAAATGCTTCTCTAAGGTAGTGAAGAATTTTCTCAGGATATTGGTGGCAATTTGGGCCCTGAATGGTGTATTATACCAAACTGTTTGTTTTGGTCTATTTCTCTGTTTGTTAGAGTTACCACATTCTTTGCTATTCTGCCTTATAGTTTGTTTGTATGCTAGTCAGCTCACAATCAGATTTATCTTATTTGGACAATTATGGCCCTTGTTATCTTTCTCTGGTTGTTGGTTATTAACATTATACCACTTGTGTTTGAGTGACAGTGTAGATTTATCTGTGGTTTTACTTGAACTTATGTTACTCTGAGAACCCTTATGTTTATGTTCATTTAGCTTGCTTTCTTTCAGTTTGTTTTCTGTGTTCATTGTCCCAACCATACCACTCACATTATGATTAAATTTCCAATTATATTTTTTATGACTAGTCCTGGAATTTTTTATTCTATTATTGTGGTCATCACCAGAATCCGAATACATCCACCATTTAACATTATTATCCTTGACTGAATTGCTATTTGGGATGTATTTAATTTGGTCTTTATTACCTGCTTCAGCTAGGGTTATGCTGTAACATCTCTTGTGCTGTATGAAGGTTTCCTGAAAGTTGAGAAATTCTAATTGAGACCCCCTTGGTTATAAAATATTTGAGATGATTTGAGTTGCAGCTCACATACTTAAGATTTTCATGTGGTCTGTGTATTGGGTGATGCAGTCCAATACTAAAGATCAAGTGAAATATCTAAAAAAATTTACCTTATTATCTTCTTTCTCTATAGAGATAGAAAGTCTAAACCTATTAAATAAATGAGTAAGATTTTTCTTATACCTTCCAAAGTTACTTTTGCTACAATTACATATAGTGAACAATGGATCATCCTGGTATAATCTCTCCCCCAGTTCAGGAAACTCTTTACATTAGGTACTTTAAAGTATATATTCCTTCCAGATTTGTCACCTAAGTGAAGTCACTTGACCTCATAGTGATATCAAAATTGTTGGGCCTATCCTTCCTAGACCAAAGCTTACCTTCATATTCGATAATTGTTTTCTTAGCTTCTAATATAATATCAATTTCATACTTAGTCTAGAGTTTTTTTTTGCAAAAATGAGTACCTTATTTAGTTGGATAAAGTTGATGGATGCATAGTAGAGATATCTATTTGAATGAGTCAAGTAGTTTTCTTGTTATGTTGTGTCTGAAGAGAGTCATATTGTCTTAATGCCTTATTATCTAACACACACACTGGTTTGATTTCCACTCATTTATTATTTATATTTTTTGTTGCAAAATTTTCATTGCTTTTGCAGCTTCATGCACTCCATGCAATTCTCTGGATATGACCAGAAAGATAGGATTCCTGTATACAGGCGAGCTAGAAAGAAGTTACATAGCATTATATATAATGAAGCCAGTGGTACCTGCCCTAGATACAAAGGCAAAGACTGGAATAGTATACAGAGAGTTTGTGATAAAGCAAACAAAGTAAACACATAGTACAATGCTGACAAATATCAAGGAGTGATGTTTATAGAGGCCACACCTCTAAGATCGTTGAAAAGCCAGGGACCTCCATCAGATCACAGTTATATAGGATGTACCACTTTGAAAATACTACATGCACTAATGAAAACTGCGTGGTATGTAACACAGTGGCGGATCTACTATAAAACTAATGAAGCTTAAGCTTCAGGGTCCCTAATCCAGGAGGGGCCGCTCTGAAGCAAATTAATTTTTCCATTGTCAATTTTTTTGTATTTGTATTTTGCCATGCAGATTGCTGTTACCAGTCTTAGTGAACAACATCATCTCATACTCCTACACAGAGTCTAGACATGCAGTGTCAGCCTGTGAGCTGTTCTACCTGATCTTTCTACTGGTGTGGAGTAGTATAAAAAATTAAAGTACAAACAATGCGCTGATAATTCACTTTTCTTGAATTATTTTGGAAACTTCAGCTTTGCCTCTCCCATTGTCAAATATGTCTACTAGAGATAAGAATTCTTATTTTCTCAGCAGGACACCATTATTTAATGACCAATGAAAGGGTTTGCCTCCTAATTTTGGACTTACAATCTGCTCAGTGACAAAGCATTTTTTCTACTTTAAAAATTGCTTGTATATCACCTTGTACAAGATGACCAATTCTTCATTTATGACTATAATTTGAGTTGTGAACCCTTCTCTTGATCAATCTGTCTTGCTGTAACTAATGAAAATATTACCTCAATGTTTTTTCACAGAGGTCTAGGCCCCAAGAGGAGTAGCAATCATCATCATCATCATCATCATCATCATCGTTTAATGTCCGCTTTCCATACTAGCATGGGTTGCACAGTTTGACTGAGGACTGGTGAGCCAGATGGCTGCACCAGGCTCTAATCTGATCTGGCAGAGTTTCTACAGCTGGATGCCCTTTCTAACGTCAATCACTCCGAGAGTGTAGTGGGTGCTTTTACGTGCCACTGGCACAAGGGCCAGTCAGGCGGTATTGGAAACGACCACACTCAAATGGTGTTTTTTATGTACCACCTGCACAGGAGCCAGTCCAGCAGCACTGGCAATGACCGCGCTCGAATGTTGTTTTTCATGTGCCACCGGCACAAGTGCCAGTAAGGTGACACTGGTAACGATCACGCTCGAATGGTGCTTTTTATGTGCCCCCAGCACAGGAGCCAGTCAGTGGCCCTGGCAACGATCATGCTTGGATGGTGCTTTTAACGGGTGCCAGTCAGGTGGTGCTATCATTGATCACATCAGTGAATTTGATTTTGATTGTGATTTCACTTGCCTCAACAGGTCTTCGTAAGAAATGCGTAAGTCGGCTGGTTACACCACTGGCATAGACCATGGGTTATGGTCTCACTTGGCTTGCTGGGTCTTCTCTAGCACAGCATATTTCCAAAGGTCTTGGTCATGCTTCACCACCTCATCCCAGGTCTTCCTGGGTCCACCTCTTCCACAGATTCCCTCAACTGCTAGGGTGCGACACTTTTTCACACAGCTGCCTTCATCCATTCACACTACATGTCCATACCAGCGCAGTCGTCTCTCTTGCACACTACATCTGATGCTTCTTAGGTCCAACTTTTCTCTCAGGGTGCTTACACTCTGTCGTGTATGCACACTGACATTA
>NC_069001.1:19176655-19180598 GCF_001194135.2 Octopus bimaculoides | reverse complement strand
CTTACACTCTGTCGTGTATGCACACTGACATTACATATCCAGCGGAGCATACTGGCTTCATTCCTTGCAAGCTTACGCATGTCCTCAGCAGTCACCATTCATGTTTCACTGCCATGTAGCATGAATGTTCGTACACATGCATCATACAATCTACCTTTTACTCTGAGCGAGAGGCCCTTTGTCATCAGCAGAGGTAGGAGCTCTCTGGACTTTGCCCAGGCTATTCTTATTCTAGCAGCTACAATTTCAGGGCATCCACCCCCACTACTGACTTGGTCCTCTAGGTAATGGAAGCTGTCAAATACTTCTAGTTTTTCTCCCTGGAATGTGACAGAAGTGTACATTTCCAGTGTTTATTGCTCCTGGGAGATTTGAGCAGAGATTAAAAATAATTATGGTTTTGAAAAATTTAGTTTGTATTACCACTAGATACAGTAAATCTATACTATAATAATGAGAGAGAGAGAGAGAGGGGCCAGCAACCTAATTTCAATGAAGCTATATTGGCTCATGGCCTTAAAAATTATCCTATTGAAATAAACAATGTGTATGATCAAATGTAGCGACGATCTTTTAAAAAAGCGGTGGTATAAAATTAACGTTCAGCCTTGTGTTGTATATATCTTTCATCTGTCATCGCTTGCTCAAGTAATAGTGGTATGATACACTATATATATATATATTGTATTGTACACACACACACACACACGCACACACAAACTTTCATCATCATCATCGTCATCATCATCGTCATCATCATCATCATCATCATCATCGTTTAACGTCCGCTTTCCATGCTAGCATGGGTTGGACGATTTGACTGAGGACTGGTCATGTTATGAACTTCATTAGCTTACAGCGGTTTCTACTATAAGATGCAGTGAACTCTTAGTTGAGTGCTTGAATAACATCCTATAGCTTCATTGGAGCTTTGAATATGAAGTGCAGTTTATTTGGGAGCAAAATGATTACATTTTTGCAATATACAGGGAAGACATTACTGGTGAGAAAGTCATTGCTGATGAATATAAAAAAGTGTATGTCCAAAAGGCAATTAGATTTACCAGTAGAGAAGGTAGGAAAAACAGAAAAGTACATATATATATATACACATGTGTACGTGCTTGAATATGTTTTAGATTGATCACTGCTGTTTGATTCAACCTTTGCACTGTGTACTATCGACTTTGCCAGACAGGTACCATCTAGTGGACAGTTCTCATGAGTTCTACAGTTGCATGATCTTTGTTGACTAGTTGTTTGCATCTCTCTTCTATTCAGCTTTGTGGCATTATAACCTCTGATATAGCACTCAAAACTTTTGCAGGCTGAATACAGTTCCCATTCAATATTTTTTTATATACAGTACCCATTCAATATTTTTTTCTTTTTATGTCCTAAAAGGAAATGGCAATCTATTAAATTATAAAACTCTCACTATATTAGTTTTTACTGCTAGGTTAAATAAGTGGTTATACTATAAAGTATTCTTTTTCCTATTCCAGTTCTTATGCTGTGTATTTCCAGTATTTTTTTATGTAACTCATCTTATCAGAGAATCCACATTTTCTAAGTATCTCATTATAATACCCAGCTGCACTCATAAAAAGCACCTTCATCAGAAGATAACAAAGATACCTGTTTAATAATATTGTGAGCCAAGATTCTCAACACACACACACACACACACACACACACACACACACACACACACACACACACACAATATACCATTTGTGATATACAATGTCCACTATTAAATTATCAAAATTAATAAGTTTTTTCTTCGTAATGGTTGTAAGTTTTCATAATTAAACATTTCTTCTTTCCCTACAACATGAAGTATGTTATCACCCACTTGACTACATGTTCCTAGAGGAGACATCTCAGGAAAAAGTAACCCCTTTCTTCTACACATTATCTTGGAGAGTAAAATCAATGATTGCCACAATTCGACAGTTTTAGCATAGTAGAATAAAGAAGTTTAATTGAAAGCAAGAGTTGGCTTCAGGAAGGGCAGCTGACCATAGAATAATGCTCCAGCAAGTTTCACCTAGCACATTACTGTATGGAAATGTTGATGATGATGTTGATAATTAGGATTGTGATGATGATAATGATGATGATAATGATGATGACTATATTTTGAAGTTACCTCCCTTACCTTTCTTGTCAAAAACTAATGGTAAAACTAATAGTAAAACTAATGGTAATATTTTCTCTCTCTCTAAAGGATTATTTATAATAAACTAATCAATTTCTGGGACCCTGAATTAATTATGAGTATATCCCCTTTAAATATAGAACCATCACTACAGAAAAACAGGATGGACTAAACAGAACAGGAGGAGGACGTGAAATGGAGAATAAAGATGAAGTGAAGAACAAGTATATGGTCTGTGTGGTTAATAGTCAAAAAAAAAAAAAAAGAACATGACCATCCCCAAATATAACAATATAGAACCATTAAGTATATATAAAACCAATAGAAATTCAGATAATCCAGGGTGAAGGTACTAACACACAATTAGGGTCAGAGTGCTCCATGACTTTGATCACCTTCCACTTTGTTCATTTGATTGGTGTTGTTGTTGTTGTTATTTAACCCTAGGTCAGCCTTTCATCATGGTAGTTCTTTAGTGTTGTCTGTTGTAATGTATTCTCTACAATGCTGGCACCACAATCAAAGCCCTCAATAGACTCTGTAAAGTGGTTGGTGACAGAGAGGACCAAAACTGAGACTCTGGGGCACAACCTTGTCCTTCAACTTGTTGAATTCTAACAAAGCAGTCAATCAATGCTAGCCTAGATGGTGGGTGCAAAATGATAGACAGAATGACAATGATGACGGCGATGATGATGATGATGATGTGTGTGCATTTGTACACAATATGCCTGCTTATTATTGTACATGTATTAATGTATTCAATATGCTGCAAGCACAAAACGTGGTATTGATTTTATGAAGTTACACTTGTATGTGTGTGTGCATAAATGTGTTTGTATAGAAATGTGTGTATGTATATATATATATATATATGTGTGTGTGTATATATATATATATATATATATATATATATATATATATGTATATACTTATAAATAAGGTAAATTATGGCAGGCAAGCAAAACACAGACACAAAAGATTAAAAAAAACAACAACCATCCAACCACACAAACAAAAGGCCAGAATAAGTCAGAGGAAATAAACAAGCCGCACTGACCAATAATGACCAACAACGGCCATAGCTGCCAGAAACAAGCATTAATAGAAGATTTGGTCACTCGCATCCTCCTCTCTGGTCCTTCCTCCTGCTATCCTCTGTCCATTTCCTCATTGTGGTCCATCAATGGCTTCACTTTAGAGTAATTCTGGTTGGAATGTTAGATCAATGATGGTGGTGTTGGCAATGGTGATGGTGATGATGTTGGTGGTAGTGATGTGATGATGATGGTGGTGGCTGGTTGGCATTATAGTGATGGCATTGGTAGTAGCGGTAGCAGTACTGTCATGTTGGTGTTTGTGATGGTGTTGCTGTTGTTGGTGGTGGTTGTGGTAATAATGGCGTTAGTGGTGTTGCTATTGGTGTTTAGTCCAGGGCCACTTCAACTGAGTGACCTATGGTCAATGGTATTTGAATTATAACTAATTCTATCTTCTATAGTCTATCTAAGACTGCATTATGTCCATCCTTATTTAAGACAAAGAGGGAGATTTGGTTGCTATTTTTGGAAGGTTGAGCAACCATGTACAAAGTCTGTTCAAAGAGAAATGTAACTTTTAAAATAATGCACCAACCAGCTGGTGCAGCATACTTGCAACAGCTGTTCTTTAGTGCACAGTGATTTGTTGCAAGTTGAGCAATAAGCCATGTGGAAGACCACCACTACTACCACCGCTGCCGTTGCCACGACCACGACCACGACCACCACGATCACCACC
>NC_069001.1:19172503-19174220 GCF_001194135.2 Octopus bimaculoides | reverse complement strand
GCAGCCAGAGATAATATGATTTATTGTTTCTTGTCGATCTCCACATATTCTACAGTTACTTGTTATATTTCTTTTCATTATGTGTTTTTGGTAATTTCTGGTGGGGAGGCTCTGGTCTTGTGCAGCAATTAAAAATCCTTCAGTCTCTGCTTTGAGTCCTGAGCTTCTCAGCCATTGCTGGGATTTTTCTCTGTCTATTTCTTTCGCATTTAGTTTAGCCCAGTATTTACCATGTAGGGGATTATTATTATTATTATTATTATTATTATTATTATCATTATTATTAGTTAGGTCGCTGCCTGGAATAGAACTCGGAATCTTGGGGTTAGTGGCCTGTGCTCTTAATCGCTACGCCATATGCCCATGGGCCCAAAAGTATATGAAAGGCAAAGTTGACCTGGTAGGATTTGAACTCAGAATATAAAGAGTCAAAAGAAATGCTGTAAAGTATTTTGTCTGATATTCTGTCAATCCATTACTCTTGACAAATATATATTTATGTCATGGGCACTGGCACTGGTGCCCGTGACATGTGTAAGGATTTTCGTGTGAGATCGTTGCCAGTGCCCCTGGACTGGCTCTTGTGTGGGTGGCACATAAAATACACTATTTTGAGCATGGCTGTTGCCGGTACCGCCTGACTGGCCTTCGTGCCGGTGGCACGTAAAAGCACCCACTACACTCTCTGAGTGGTTGGCGTTAGGAAGGGCATCCAGCTGTAGAAACTCTGCCAAATCAGATTGGAGCCTGGTGTAGCCATCAGGTTTCACCAGTCCTCAGTCAAATCGTCCAACCCATGCTAGCATGGAAAGCAGATGTTAAACGATGATGATGATAATGATGATTAAAGGGTATAATATTCTAATAAATTTTTCATTATAAAACAGTGGGAGGAAAAGAGGTAGAAAAGGAGCAAAGGCTGACAGTGGGTGAGTAAGCATTGCTGGGGCTGAGATGAGAGATGCAAATAATTGATTGGAGTGAAAAAATGGATGGAGGAAGGGAAGGTGGGTACAAGTGAGGGTACACATGAGGATGAACCAAAACCCTGTCTCTCATATAAGGCCTAGGAGAGGATGGGGAGGGGAGATAAAGTGATGAGGATGGTATGTGGAACAACCATTTATAGTTTTTGAGTGTCATAGGTGGTGGGCAGATAAGAGATGGAGGAGTAAACTTTTAGGTAGTCATTTCAAATGCTGTAACTGGCCTGAGGTGAGGATTGTTTGAGCTGTATGTAATATCATGAGTAGTACCAACATTTCAAATTGAAAAGAATTTCCACTAAAATGTCATGGGGCACTGCCTTGAAGAATTTTTAGTCAAATGAATCGATTCCAGTGCTTATCTTTTGTTCTTAGGCCTAGTACTTATCCTATCAACACTGGTTGTCAAGTGGTGATGAGGGACAAACACAAACACAAACACAAACACACACACACATATCTGCCACTTCACCATCATCTCTTTCATGCTCTCTCTTGCACTCTTGCTGTCTTCCACTCTCTCTCTCTTTCCCTTTCTCTTTCTCTCTCTCCCTCTCCCTCTCTCTCTCTCTTTCCCTTGCTCTTCCCTCTGGCTGGGTGACCATGTATCTCCTCTACAGTAGCATACCTGTTTCTGTCCATTTTCTTGTTACCTCTCCCTCTCTCTCCCCCTCTCCCTCTTTCCCTTTCTCTTTCTCTCTCTCCCTCTCCCTCTCTCTCTCTCTTTCTCC
>NC_069001.1:19171045-19172258 GCF_001194135.2 Octopus bimaculoides | reverse complement strand
TCTCTTTCCCTTTCTCTTTCTCTCTCTCCCTCTCCCTCTCTCTCTCTCTTTCTCCCTCTCTCTTGGCCAGGTAACCATCTACCTCCTCTATAGCAAGATGCCTGTTTCTGCATCTCTGCCTAATTTTTCATCATCTGACACAAGATCACCTCCTCCGATACCCCCCTCCCCTCTCGAAATTCCTTTGTCTTGCAAGTTGCTTGGTGAACCTGCCAGTGCTGGTGCCACATAAAAAGTATCCAGTCCAAATTGTGAAGTGGTTAGCATTTGGAAGGGTATTCAGCTGCAAAGACCATGTCAAAACTGGCTTCACCTGTACTGGTGCCACATAGAAAGCACTCAGTCCACTCTATTGGGTGGTTGGTCTTAGGAAGGGTATTCAGTCATAAAAACCATGCCGAAACAGACACAGTAGCCTGATGTAGTCTTCTACCTGGCGGCTCCTGTCAAACCATCCAACCCATGCCAGCATGGAAGACAGATGTTAAATGATGATGATGATGTATGATGAGCTTCTTTCAATTTTGCTCAATCAAATCCACTCACAAGGCTTTGGTCAACCTGAGGCTATAGTAGAAGACACTTGCCCAAGGTGCCTCACTGAGGGACTGAACCCAAGACCATGTGGTTATGAAGCAAACTTCTTACCACACAGCCATGCCCGCACCTATATGTATATATATTCTTTTTTTTTTTTTAATTGGATCTCGTTGTACATATAAAGCTATTAATAATAAATACCATGTAAATGTTGTGGTGAAAATCCCTTTTGGATAGAAAAAATTGAAAGCTTCAATGAAACTCAAACTCTTTCTATTGTAGACACTACATACATAATGCCGTTATACCAAAGCAATCCTTCAAAATTCTCTTTCCATTTTACTAGATTTATTTTTTCCAGTGACAATTGAATATTTTTGATGTGAATAAGAATTTATAAACATTCAAGAGAACATGGAGTAATTATTTCTTTTTTTTTTAATTGGATCTCATATAAAGTTATTTATGTATACAACAATATCCAGTATTTATATGTACATATTTACATGCTACTATTAATAGCTTTGTATGTACATCGAGATCTAATTTCAAAGAAAAGAATTCTTCCCTCTTCTCTCAAATGTTTATAATTTCTTATGACACCAACATTTGCTCCTCTCCTTCTATTATAGTTTCTTTCTCCAGTCTATACCCAACACTGTTTTTTTTTTTT
>NC_069001.1:19167248-19170552 GCF_001194135.2 Octopus bimaculoides | reverse complement strand
TATATATATATATATATATATATGTGTGTGTGTGTGTATATATACAGGGTGCATAAGATATTTCAGGACAGATTTATGTTTATAAATAAAACAGATATATAATAACAGATAACTTTATTTATCAAAAAATGCTATGAGGATAAAAATAAACCTTCCTTTCTATAATGTTATTCAATAAAGCCATCTTCAGCTTCAACACCTGCTTCTATATGAGATCTAAATCATCTACATGCTTGAATCAAGTGGTCCTGTTTCATTTTGGACGTTACTCTGACTAGGGTAGCTTTCAAAGAAGCTTTGGTGTTATAGGTGTGTTCATTGACCTCTCTCTCAACAATACTCTGCATGTAATAATCCAATAGATTGAGATCTGGGGAATTAGGAGGCCAAATGTTGAGGGTTATGTGATCATGAAAATTTTCAGCCATTCATTTCTGTTACTAGAGCCATGTGTGATAGTGCAGTCTTACTGAAACACATATGGCCTTCTATTGCATACACTGTCTATCCAGGGCTTAACAATTATTTCCAGAACCTCATTGTAGGTGGCAGAGTTAACTCTAAGGCATTGTGGAAAGAAGTAAGGAGGCATCACATGTCCTTCATTGCTGACAATCCTAAAACCACGATGGTTGCAGGAAATTTTGTATGCATAACACTTGAAACTTCAGAAGGGTCTGCACGTAACTATATGTCATTTCTTCTGTTAACTTTTTGATCTTTGTCAAAGTTTTTCTCGTTTAAGAAAAACCAAATCAAATCTTCTTCTACTGGATTTTTCAGTTTGTTTAAGAGCCATTTAGATCTGATGTAGTGATTTTCTTTTGCTTTTTTGAACAAATTTACCTTTCCTCATCATATAAGACTTATATCTGAAGTCTTTGTGGACAACACTTCTAACTGTTTCTTCTGACATATGGAGATCTTTTGCAATTGATCTCATGAGCTTTCTGGGATTGTAATCAATGGTCTGTTGAATTTCCTGGATAAATTCAGGTGTTCTGATGATTTCAGAGCATTTAGATACGTTTCCATCTTCAGTCTCTAGCTTCTTACAAACTTTGTAGATGAAAGATCTGGCAGCTTTTAAAAACTAAGATATTTCTAAATTGCTATGCTCAGCCTTTATAACCACAATAACAGCATGCCTCTTCATTTCTTGAGTAAGCTGAGGGTCTGCCATTATTATTTTCTGAAACAAAGATTATACAGAGTTAGCAAAAAATGCAGCAATGACCCCAAAAAGGTATGTCCTCAAATACCTTATGCACCCTGTATATAGATAGATAGATAGATAGATAGATAGATAGATAGACAGATAGACACAGACAAACAGACAGACAGACAGACACAGACAAACAGAGAGACAGATGTAGATGTACCTGTAATTCAAAAGGCTATGTCACATAAGCTCTGGCTCAAAAACCCAATAAATTTAAACATGTCTGGGGAATATCCAGCATGAATAGTAGGTAGTTTGTATGTGTGTATTTGTGTGTGTATGTGCATATGAGCATGTGTGTGTTGGGGGAAAGCTAGCCTAAGAATGTTAAGCATTAACAGACTGTAGATAGTGGGAATTATTATCTGGTGTTGTGAGGGAAACAACAACAGTGAGTGGATAAGGGATTGTGAAGAGGTTGTGTGGGCCATGAGGAGCATGATTATTGGCAGAGGGGTGAGGGAGGATATATAGATATGAGAGTGATTGTAACAAGTGGGGTATTATGAATCTGGTGGTAATGGTGGTGGTATTTGGGGGAACAAAGGACATATACCTACAGACATATATGAGTGCATAGGTAAATCACACTCAGTGGGGTCTCATCTGTTTACTATAAGTGTATAGGTATGTGTATTTAAGCATGTTAAAGCATTGTGTATAGAAGTCATACAGGAAATCATGACTGTGTGGTAAGAAGCTTGCTTCCCAGCCACATAGATCCAGGTTCAGTCCCACTATGTGGCGCCTTGGGTCACATAGTCTTGGGGAGATCAAAGCCTTGTGAGTGGATTTGGTAGATGAAAACTAAGACAACTTCATCATATACATGTGTGTGTGTGTGTGTGTGTGAGTGTTTGTCCCCAACCACTGCTTGACGAGTGTTGCTTTCTTTGTGTCCCTGTAATTTAGTGGTTCAGCAAAGGAGACCAATAGAATAAATACCTGGCTTAAAAAACTGGATTGGAGTTGATTTTTTTGACTAAAAACTCTTCAAGGTGGTGTACCAGCATGGCCATGGCCTAATGACAGAAACAAGTAAAAGATGAAAGATAAAAATAGAGAAAAATATAACCCCCACCCCCACATATATATATGTTTATATCATGACTTGTAAATTAGCAGTTCAACATATAGAGATTGATAAAGCAAGTAGCCAGCTGTACTAGTTCTTGAGGACAATATAGTTCACAAAATCCAAGAAGATAGTATCCTAACATCAGCATGGCTGTAGTTGAATGTCTGGAATTAGTAAAAGAATGAAAGATTATATGAACACATGTGTGTACATAGGCTGTATTATATGTGCACACACATACATGCATATACTTTGTTACAGGAGTGCATACATATACATACTCATACTATGTATGTGAGTATATACATACTGCATTATGTGGGCGCATACATAGACTGTGCTACATATGTGTGCACACATATGCACACTGTACCATGTGTGTGTCTGTGTGTTTGTGCGCACATGTATACACACTGTGCTATGTGTGTGCACACATACACACATTGTGCTATGTAGGAACAGTTACACACGCAGTGTTATACACACATATACAGTTTTATATGTACACACACAATATTATACATTCATATACATTGTTTTGTGTATTTGTCTTTTATGTGAATTATCTTTATCATATACTAGCAGAGATACCTGACATTGCCCGGGATTAAAATGGCATAGTTTTTCATTGTTTTACTTGTTTCGGTCATTTGACTGCGGCCATGCTGGTGCACTTCCTTTAGTCAAAATCAACCACAGTACTTACTTTATCAGTTTGTTTTGCCAAATGGCTAAGCTACAGGGACATAAACACAGCAGCATTGGTTGACAAGCAATGGTGGGGTGACAAACACAGAGACACATACACACACACACAGGAGCTATAGGTGCAGGAGTGGTCATGTGGTAAGTAGCTTGCTTACCAACCTCAAGGTTCTGGATTCAGTTCCACTATAGCCTCGGACCGACCAAACCCTTGTGAGTGGATTTGGTAGACAGAAACTGAAAGAAGCCCATCATATATATGTGTGTGCATGTGTGTGTGTGTGTGTGTGTGTGTGTGT
>NC_069001.1:19164009-19166661 GCF_001194135.2 Octopus bimaculoides | reverse complement strand
TATATATACATGTATGTGTGTGTCTATATGTTTGTGTGTCTGTATTTGTCCCCACCAACATCGCTTGACAACTGATGGTGGTGTGTTTACATCCCCGTAACTTAGCAGTTTGGCAAAAGAGGCCAATAGAATAAGTACTTGGCTTACAAAGAATAAGTCTTGGGGTCGATTTGCTCGACTAAAGGCGGTGCTCCAGCATGGCCACAGTCAAATGACTGAAACAAGTAAAGGAGTAAAAGAGTAATTGTTTTGATACATCTAGCATCGACTCCTCTTGTGGGACACACAAAAACTAGTTCAGGAGTATCCGGTGGTGCAGACGCATCTCGTCAGGTGATAAATAGAAAAACTCGTTAGAATGACTGTTCCAAAATTCAGAGAGAAAAACAGCCAGACAGAGGAAAATTCTTCATATATATAGAAGATCCAAAGATAAAATTGCAGAAGACAAAAAGAGAAATGAACACTTAATGAAAGATAAAAATAGAGAAAAATATAATCCTCACCCCCACATATATACATGTTTATATCATGACTTATAAATTAGCAGTTCAACATTTAGAGATTGATGAAGCAAGTAACCAGCTGTACTAGTTCTTGAGGACAATATAGTTCACAAAATCCAAGAAGACAGTGTTTGTCTATCTGTCTGTGTGCATCACTAAAACTCAAGAACTACCCAACCAATTTCATTCAAATTTTACACATGTTTTAATTGGGGTCCATGCAGTGTCATGAACCAAAAAAATATTCAACTTCTTGCCTAATGTGAGCCCGGAGCATTCTCTTATCTCTTACACTATTTCAGTATTACGTGTCAAAAGTGAAACAATAACATCTCTATTGTAAAATGAGATAACACTTTCAGTTTTAATAGCTTCACTATTAATACTTTGACTATGGATATATATATTAGTTTCATTTCAGTTAGTTTCACTATGTATTTATATACATGTTTGTGTGTGTGTATACATGCATACACACATACACACATGTATACACATATACATACACACACACATGCGCGCACACACACACACACATGTGCACACATGTACACGAATGCACACATACCTAACACTCACAACCCCAAGCATACACGTATACACACCCGCATACACACACACGCACACATATACACATGCACACACAGCTACACACACACGCACGTGCATATGCACGCAAAAAACGCACATATACCCCCCACACACACAACCCCTCGTTCACGCACACACACAAAATACACATGCACATACATACACACACATGTACACATGCACATACACTCACAGGCATACACATACACACACGCACACGCAAATGAACCCACACATACCTCATATACATACAGAATACACACTCATACATACACACACATAATTATGCATACATGGACACACATACACACGCACACACGGACTAACATACATTTACTCCACAGACATAACTCCACACACAACCTCACGCATACACACGCACACACACGTACACACACTGCACGCAAAACACACACACACAACATATACATACACGCACACACATACTTCAAACTACCACTTAAACACCTTTCTACTGACCATTCTCCTACACACATGTGAAGAGAGACACATAACAGACAGGCACTCCTACCAAAAATTCTTACTATAAATTCTTCCTATGACATTAAGCGACACAAAGTCCAACCACACATATACATAAACAGCCACAACCACACACACACACATACGCACATGCACGTGCTATCATTACACACACATACAAACCTGCACGCACGCACATACCTACACATCCACACACATACGTCCTTCTCTTGCACTCTCCTGTCTTAGAAAGAACTTTTTTTCACCCATTCCCTTCCGGTCATTTCACTATGTGACCACGTGTGTATTGTTGCCAATTTTCTTTCTCTGTCTTCCCTTCTTTGGACTTTTTCTATAATTCTGGTGAAGAGCTTCGCTTGAAACATGAAACCCTCTTTCTTTTCTTTCCTTTCCTGAGCATCCAATAACACAATACTTGTACCACGTCCTCATGTTGTTGTTTTTTCTTGCTTGTTCATGTTTGGATTGATTATATATATATATATAAACATGTATGTATATGCACATATATATGTATGTTCATATCTTTGTGTATGTGTGTGTATATATATATATATATGTAAAAAATTTAGATTCAAGGTGAATATGATACTTAAGTTTAGGCATCAGAATTAAGTATGGCATTATCCATACAATTCCAAAATAAGACCATACAGGCTAGTGGCTAAGTCAAAATGGTTTTTTGCATTCTTCCTTTCCACCTGGAGAGTTTAAATGTAGTTACAAAAATATGTCCTTCTGTTGAAGTGAAATTTCAGTATATTTCTATATCTTTGTGCAGCTGAGGATTGCTCTGCATTTTACATTTGATGTAATGTTCACATTGCTTAAATAAATGGAATCGCAAGAAACGATCGTACTGCATTAACTTTGGATATCCTTGTTGCTTAATTTCATTTTATATATATACATATATAAATATATATGGGCCCACAACTTACGAGACCTCTTGGTTCACAGCTTCTTCCCTAACCTAACCTCCCAACTCGGCTCATTCCCCTGCAACTGCCCATGCTGCTGCATTTGCCCTTACCTCTCCAACACCACCCTC
>NC_069001.1:19162474-19163401 GCF_001194135.2 Octopus bimaculoides | reverse complement strand
ATATATATATATATATATATATATATATATATAAATATATATGGGCCCACAACTTACGAGACCTCTTGGTTCACAGCTTCTTCCCTAACCTAACCTCCCAACTCGGCTCATTCCCCTGCAACTGCCCATGCTGCTGCATTTGCCCTTACCTCTCCAACACCACCCTCCTCACAGGCACCCATCATCGACTCTATCATATCACTGACTCCTTCACCTTCACTTATAGCGATGTCATCTACTGCATCTCCTGCTCTCTCTGTCCTTCTCTATACATTGGTCAAATGGAACACTGCTTGGCTGACCGGTTTGCAGAACACCTCAGAGACATCAGACTCATCAACAACACCCTGGTCTCATGCCATTTCTGCTCTACCGGTCACTCTTTACAATACCTTTCTGTGTTCAGATTGTCCTGGAACAGGGGCCATTCGAACTCCTGTCTTTGCTGTGAGCAGGGATTAATACTCTCTCTTTGCTCCTTTGCGCCACATAGGCTCAGCTCTCCTCCCATCTTCATCTAA
Organism: Octopus bimaculoides; assembly: GCF_001194135.2. Lineage (NCBI taxonomy): Eukaryota > Metazoa > Mollusca > Cephalopoda > Octopoda > Octopodidae > Octopus > Octopus bimaculoides. Next base: position 19,162,880 of record NC_069001.1, on the reverse strand, counting down.
CTCTTCTCTTCTCTCCCTCTCACACCTACTTTGGGAAAACGAATTGCTAAATCGATCAGGTACAACTATTTAGCATTACATGCATCTGCATATTGTACAGAGGGGTCTTGATTATCATATATTTATATATTTATCTAGAATTATACAAAATAGATAATGGAAATCAATAATAATTCAGTTTTGGGGATTAATAGATATGTGGGTATTCTATTTCAGATAATGCAATGAGTATATCTGAAGGTAAACTTGTGGTATCTATTTGCACATCATGAAATAATACTTTAAAGAATAGAACCAGTATAGTAGCAGGGTATAAAATATACTTCCTTAAGTATCTCCTACTTAAGTTAAAATTAAGATTATTAAATATGAAGGAACTACACATGTTTCAGTATTGGAAGATTAT
>NC_069001.1:19161112-19161552 GCF_001194135.2 Octopus bimaculoides | reverse complement strand
ACACACACACACACACACACACATATATATATATATATATATATATATATATATATATATATATATACTTTTCTTGCTGGATTACGTGTTCGTTTTTCTTTTTGTCATCTTTCATTTTATTTTTCATCTTCTATATAAATGAAGATATTTCCTTCGTTTGGCTGTTTTTCTTTCTGCAAAAAGTAAAGTTATATTGTGGAACAGTCATTTTAATGAGTTGTATTTATTTATTTATCACCCGATGAAATACATCTGCACCACTGGATGCTCCTTAACCAGTTGTTGAGTGTCCCACCCAAGAGGAATCAGTGCTAGATGTGTCGAAACAATTGCCATGATTAATAATAAATTCTCATATATTCGATCTTCTGCCTTTCATTTGTTAAATATATATATATATATATATATATATATATATGTGTGTGTGTGTGTGTGTGTGT
>NC_069001.1:19159409-19160294 GCF_001194135.2 Octopus bimaculoides | reverse complement strand
ATATATGTATACATGTATATGTATATATATGATGTGTTGTGAGGAGAACAGTGATATTTAATTTAATTTAATCAAATTAATTTTAATTATTCTACCATTTTATTTACATATTAATATCGCTGTTTGAAACGATCGTATGCATGTATCAAAATTCTTTCAAATTTCAACATCTTCTCGTCTCCATTTTTAACATATTTGTTAAGTTTCTATGGAATCCCTTTCCATAAATTCTCAGAACACACCATATACATGTAATAATTTCATATTTGCAAAAATCTTATGCCAGTAAGCTACCAGCAAAATATGAAGCATCTTTGTTAGAAATCACCCTTTGGAACCCTCCAAAGTAAAGGATGAAATATTATTTGACCTTTTCACATGTATATGTATATATATATATATATATATATATATATATATAATTGATATAGAGTAGGTAGAATTTGAAAAATTATAATATATAAGGATGAGACACGTGTTATTTGATTTCTAATTTATATGTTAATGTTTTGGCGTATCTGCTGATGAGAACTTTGCCTTGCAAATTATTTTATTTGCTAATTAAAGTTTGAAACCTGAGGTCTGGGTGTAAAACATGGTAAATGTTTTTATTTTTCATTCCCTTTGAAATTGCTCTTAACTGTGGTTTGGACTTTTTGACTGTTCTTTCTAGTATGCTAGGCAACCTGTCAAGGCTCGCCTCTTTGTACTTAAATGTACACACAATATATATATATGTATATATACATATATATATATGTATATATACATGCATACATAAATATATATATAAATGCACGTATAGATATATCTGTGTATAGATATATATATGTGTATATATATATATATATATATATATATATATATATATATATATATATATAT
>NC_069001.1:19154360-19158217 GCF_001194135.2 Octopus bimaculoides | reverse complement strand
ATGGGCAATTTGATTTTATGTATGTTTTTTAATTGAAATCTTTTAATTGACAATAAACCTATTTGTTAAATACTGTTAAATAAATAAATTTAAAAATATATGATATATTAAGCATATATTTATGTATAAATGTCATAAGCGTTTATAAGGGGTCCCTAAGGTAAAGCCTGAAATATAAAGGGGTCCGCAAGTCAAAAAGTTTCAAAACCCCTGATCTAGAAAACAGAACCATCACCCCTACCCCAAAAAAAAAAAGAATACAAGACCTAACCCTAACTTTGTAACCCACCAGCAATGCAACATCAGGAGTACCTCAAATTTCAACAGAGAAATGAAAAATCACTACCTGCAGGATAGACACTGCAACCTCCCCTCCATAAGGAGTTACCAACAAAATTTTCATTTCAACAACCTACTAAACAACCACACACAATAAACCCATACCATATGCAATAATTACCAATGATGCCCCCCTAAAACACCACATCCAAACATGGGATATCGGGACACACTTTTCAATACCCTTCCAAGAACCTGCACCATAAATCACAACAGGGCACCCCGCAACAACAAGGAACAACTACATAACAGCTACCGTCCCAATCACCTCAACCATTTTTTAGACCCAATACGCAAACACAGCGACACGAGATAGCACCAGAAGACAGGAGGAAACAAAAGTGATACAAATCATCAATCTAACTCACAAAGAACTAACAGCAAACCAAATCAACATACTCTCCAAAGGGCTCAGGTTTATACTTACCCCCCAACGCCCCAACTACAATGAAATGAAAGAAGACGTTGCAGAATTCTGTAGAAATACTTGCTGAGGAGCTATAAAACAAATACAACGAAAGCGAATCATTAGTCTGAAATAGAAGTAATTACACCCCTTCAAAAGGCAAGAACAAAACTCTTGATCATTTCTGTGAATACATCTCGAATTACCCATACCAACAGATGCACAAACAAAAACACAAACCAAACTTCAGCGAAAAAGAATGGGCTGAGCTGAACTAATTAAACAATGATAAAACAATAACAATCAAAGAGGCTGATAAAGGGAGTGCAGTTGTCTTAATGGACATGGTATACTATATAACTCTAGTACTATTCATATTAGAAGACACAACATATTAAGAAGAGGTCCCACACTACAGTCAGCAGAAAATAATGAGAAACTTAAAATCCATGTTAAGCCTATACAGAGAAGCGCTCACCAACAAGGAATATGACTATATTACCAATTTCAAAAGTAAATCCGGTCAATTCTACAGTATTCCTAAGATACACAAAAGTGAGAAAATAAGTAACACATGCAGGATAGCCACAGACATAATAATCAAAGTCCCTACTCCTAATGACCTCAAATTGAGACCTAAAATAGCAGGTCCCGCATGTGAAACCCACTGCCTCAGTAACTTTTTAGATACCTTCTTAAAACCATTCCTCAAGCATATCAAAAGCTACATAAGGGACGACCTGGATATGCTCAATCACCTCCCTGAAACAATAAACAAAAACGCTCTACTAGTATCCGTCAATGTAGTCAACCTCTATTCTAATATTCCCCACAACCTAGGAATAGAGGCAATTCAATTCTGGCTAGAGAATTATGCCAACGAACTCCCACATCGCATCAAAAAAGAATTTGTGACAGAAGGGCTAAAATTCATTTTGGAGAATAACTACTTTGCCTTCAAAGACAACTTCTATCGACAAGAATTGGGGACTGTGATGGGTACAAGAATGCTCCCCTCCTTTGCTAACCTAGTCATGGGATATCTAGAAATCAGTCTTTATTGTAAGTTACTAGAAAAATACGGTAACCCATTCTCCCTCTACATAGAAAATAACTGGAAGAGGTACCTGGATGATTGTTTCATTCTTTAGCATGAAAGTATAGAGAGACTTAAAGAATTTCAAGCACTTATAAATGGACTTGGCGTAAACATTCAATTCACGATGGAATATAGCCATCAACAACTTCCTTTCCTCGATATCCTCATTAAAAAATCTAACAACGAAATAGAAACAGATATATACTATAAACCCATGGACTCCAAGCAGTATCTACCGTTCAACTCATGCCACCCCAGACTCACTAGAAGGAATATCCCTTTCAACCTAGCAAAAAGGATTTGTACTATAGTTTCTAATACAAGCACCAGGGACACACAACTATATGAACTAAAGAATACACTCATCACCAGGGACTACCCACCTTCACTAATTGATATATGCTTTCAACGTGCCTTACAACTCAACATTCACGCATTCAGACATCCCAAATTAAAGAAGGATTTACAACCAAAAGCTCTACCATACATCTCCACACAACCCTCTTAACAATGAAGTCTTCAACACCATCCTCCAAAACATTCCCCTACTTAAAAGGGGCAACAGAATGAATTTAATTCTCCAAACCCACATCATCATAAAAAGCAAGAGACAGCCCAAATCTATGAAAAGTCTCCTAACACAAGCCTGAATATGCTCGGCAACAAATCTAAAGCCATCAGTAAAAAAATGTGGAAGACCTAACTGTGGCATATGCGTCAATCTAATTGAGGGATCAGAGTGCTCTTTCAAACATGGTCAACGTTTCACAGTGAAGAGCAACTTCACATGTGCTTCGGAGAACCTGATATACATATTAACCTGCTCTGGGTGTCAAGAGCAATACATAGGCCAAACAAAAAACAGTTTACGTCAAAGGATGGCTCTGCACAGATCCCAAATCAAAATTCCGAAAAACAGAATAGCATTCAGTGAATACATCGACATGTGCACCAATAACAAATAACCAAGCTTCAGGATCTTTCCCCTCTATCAATTCAGAGATGATACGTGTAGTCAGCATATTAGTAAAGAGTCATTCTTGATCTCAAAATACCAATCGCTTTTGAATGCATCCACAACATATGACACTGCCACCAGGGCCTTAGAATAACATCCCTGCAAATATCAAAAGGGATATATTCAAAACAGTCACCTCAAGAATTTATTCAGAACAATTTCAATTACTCCTATCATCCACAACGAGTCACTTTCAGGTCGCTTGACCATTTAAGTGGATCCCATCAACATCCTGCTACTGTCATACCACTTTCGCATTCCTCTTCTTCTCCTTCTTCTTCTTCTTCTTCTACTTCTTCTTCTACTACTACTACTACTACTACTACTACTACTACTACTACTACTACTACTACTACTGCTGCTGCTGCTGCTGCTGCTGCTGCTTAAACAATCAAAGACAAGAATTCGTATCAAACTAGCTGCTGCTAACTACCTACAAGAGTAAAAAAGAGAGACAGAGAGAGACAGAAAAATGGAAAATGTCCCATGTATTTGAAAACTATGGAAATATTTAAAAATAAACATTTCATTTAATTTTTCCACAATTTAATTGTTTTTCATACTTTACTCTAAGTTGAAAAAGTCACAATGATTGAAACTGGTATTAAATATTCTTCATGATAAAATTATTTAGCATTTTCTACCTTGTCTTATTTTCCTTATACATATCAACTCGTGTTCCTTTTCAACCTTCTACATACATACATACATCATCATCATCATCATCATCGTTTAACGTCCGCTTTCCATGCTAGCATGGGTTGGACGATTTGACTGAGGACTGGTGAAACCGGATGGCAACACCAGGCTCCAGTCTGATTTGGCAGAGTTTCTACAGCTGGATGCCCTTCCTAACGCCAACCACTCAGAGAGTGTAGTGGGTGCTTTTACGTGTCACCCGCACGAAAACGGCCACGCTCGAAATGGTGTCTTTTATGTGCCACCCGCACAAGCCAGTCCAGGGGCACTGGCAACGATCTCGCTCGAAAATCCTA
>NC_069001.1:19148074-19153595 GCF_001194135.2 Octopus bimaculoides | reverse complement strand
ATCTGCCACAAACAAAAACAAACTTGCTAGTTAACCTGCCTTTGATGTTGCTGCACCTCTTATGTGTCCATAGCTTGCACCGGGTACATCTTATAGAGTTACTACCTACTCCTTTTCTACATACTGAGCAGGGCCATCTACCTGAAGGGGTTTGTGTTTTATCTACCTTCCTACTTATTAGGATTTTGGTTTTAGCTATATATATATATATATATATATATATATTAGGTTGTTTCACATGAAATGTCATATTTGAAAGGTAACAATAAAATGTTTCAGAAGTGTTAGAGAACTGATTTATTTAATCAAAGTATGAGCCATGTTCATTTATGACATTTACCCAACACTTCTCGATATCATATATTCCAACTTTAAAAAAAAATTCATCTTTTCATCTTCTCTATTTAAGAATGTTTCATTGCTTATGAAAAGCTGAAAATGGTTAAATAAGTGATGATACCAGGGGAATAGGGAGGATGTTACGAAATCTTATAATTCAGGCTTTGCAACTTTTGGACCGTAGCTGGAGGAGTGTGAGGACGTGCTTTGTCATGAAGCAAAATTGGGCCATCTCTATTCACTAGTATTGGTTGCTTCTTTTTCAAATTCTCATGCATACAATCAATTTCCTGGCAATATGATGTTGCTGTTACCATTTTTCCTTGTTGCAAAAATGAATAATGAATAACTCCCTTCGCAGACCACCATACAGTGATCACTGATTTTTTAGGGTGCAATGGTGGGTTTGAGTGGTGTTTGGGTGACTCTCCTGCATCTAATCACTGTCCTTTTCTCCTGCTGTTGTCAAAGAGTATCCATTTCTCATCACATGTAATGATTTGAGGCAAAAATGGTCTTTTTCCAGTCGAGAAAGCAATAAGGAGCCCATTTCGAGGCGTCTGTGTTTTTTCTAAATCTCATTCAGTTTATGTGGAACAAAAGTATCTGTTTTCTTGACTTTTTTAATTTTCTACAGGTTTCCAAAAAAAGTTGTGCAAGATGTTTGGAGTTCTGATGAAAGTTTTCGAACTTTTGTCCTCGGATTTTGCTCAACCAAAGCATTTAATCCATCATGCCAAATAACTGATTTTGGTCTACCCCTTGGTATATTTTCAAGGCTATCATCACCTGAATGAGAGCTTTGGCCCCATCTCCGAACAGTTCTGATGTCAACAAAACCATTACCAAAGGCCCATAGAGCTTCTGCTGTAGGATGACCCAGTTTGTACTCATATGACAAAATCAGTTAACTTAGTTAGGTTGTTAACATTTTCATAAGGTCTGTGGGTACGAATTTTGTATATCAAAATTGTTGGGAAAGAAAAAGATGTCAAGATTAAATGCAAGGTATATATACATAGTTGAGTGTTTAAATGACTGAAATAACAAGTAATTAAAAATGCGACATTTCATGTGAAACAACCTAATATGTGAAATGGCCAGAAGGCCACATCCTCTCTGGGATGTCACTGCATGAACAAAAGCATGTAGAGTCATTACTTGAACTTACTAATAAGCTGTTCATGGAGCAAGTGATACTCAGGCCAACCAGGGGGAACAACATATTGGACCTATGCTTCACAAATAATGTGGACCTCATCCATAATGTGAAGGTTACACCAACGGCTCTCTCAGACCACAACATTGTTGAACTAACTATGTATGGTCCCGTGCAAACTGTTGGTATCTACCCTATCAGGAGGACTCGAGCCTTATCCAACCTGAATTTCCATAAGGTGAAATGGGAATCAATCTGCAAAGAGATCCACTAATGAAATTGGTCCAACATTCTGTGTATGCAAGACATTGATCTGAAACTCAGCCAGTTTATGTCAACAGTGCAAGCTATATGCACTAAATATGTCCCAGAAAGAAAGGCCAAACAAGATTCCCAGGGACAGAAAAATCCTCATGAGACGTAGGTCGAAGATCTCAAAACAGCTGAATAGACAACTGACAGATAGAGAGAAATCTGTCTTAACATGGACGCTCCTAGAAATTGAAAGCAAGATCAAACTCTCTCATGATAGAGAAAGAACAGAGAGAGAGAGAGAGAGAGAGAGAGAGAGAGAGAGAGAGAAAGAAGGGCTGTGGAAAGTATAAAAACAAATCCCAAAGCTTTCTATAAATTCACAAAGGAAACAGCTACAATACAATTTAAGATAGGACCATTGTTCCAAGGAAATGACTCACTGACAGCAGACCCAGGAAGAATAAGTGGGATACTCAGTGAACAATTGAAAAGTGTCTTCACTTCCCCCCTTGGACATATGCAAATAAAAAAGCCAGCTGAATTCTTTGATATTGCAGCTCTAAAAAAGGAGGTGCCAGCCATCGATTACATCAACATTGAGGAAACAGATGTAACAGCGGCCATAGATTAAATGAGTTCATGCTCTGCCACTGGTCCTGATGGCTTCTCAGCTATTCTCCTAAAGTCATCTAAGCAGGCTTTAGCGAAACCACTTCAGATACTTTTCCAAACTTTCCTTGCAAGTGGTATACTTCCTAAAAAGCTGAAAGAAGGTATTACATGCCCTATCCACAAAAGTGGAAGCAGAGCAGAGGCCAAGAACTACAGCCCAATCTCTCTGACTTTGCATATCAGTAAAGTCATGGAGCAAATCATGAGAAAGAAGTTGATAATGTTCCTAGAAGAAAATGACTTACTGAACAATACTCAGCATGGCTTCCGTCCAGGAAGAAGCTGCCTCACACACCTCCTTCAGCACTATGACTGGGTTTCGAAACAGCTGCTTGACCATTCAGATGTCAGCGTGATATACCTTGACTTTGCAAAGGATTTTGATAAGGTAGATCATGGCATGATAAGTCATAAGCTACGAGACCCTGGCATCACTGGTAAACTGGGAGAGTGGCTGTATGACTTCCTTAAAAACAGAAGTCAGGCAGTTGCAGCCAATGGCGCCCTTTCTGAGGAAACTGAAATCGTAAGTAATGTCCCCCAGGGAACTGTTCTGGGATCATTACAGTTTATAATAGCTCTCTTAGACATGCCCACAGTCACTTGGACAGCCACTGTCACTAGCTATGCCGATGACACAAAATTATCACAGACAGTAAAATACCAAGAGGATGCTACAAGCTTACAGCGGGACCTGAACTCAGTATACAAGTGGGCCGAAATAAACAACATGCAGTTTAATGCTGGAAAATTTCAAGCACTGCAATATAAACTCAGTACAAATACAGTACAATGTACATTTACAGGACCCAAAGGCACAACAATCTCAGAGTCACAGGCCGTGAAAGACTTGGAGATCAGCATGTGCAACGACGCATCATTTCATATGCACATAAGCAAGATGGCAGCAAAGTGCAGACAACTGATAGGATGGATACTGAGGTCCTTCAAGACAAGGGACCAAGAAATTATGTTGACCCTATGGAGGAACTTTGTTCTCAGCCGCCTGGACTATTGTTCCCAGTTATGGTCACCACATAGTGCCAAACTAACAACAGAGCTTGAAGCAGTCCAACACCACTACACTAAAAAGATTGAAACAGTACAGTGGATGAACGACAGGGATAGGATGAGAAAACTATAACTCTACTCCTTGGAGTGAAGGCTAGACATATACGCAATAATATACATATGGAAAATCCTAGAAGGGCTAGTACCTACCTTTGGCATTGAGTGTTATACAAATGCCAGAACTGGCTGCCATTGTATTGTACAGCCCACTCTATCTAAATTCAGGACCAGGTATTGCAATAGTCTAAGGTTCAAAGGCCTACAGCTCTTCAATGTCCTGCCACAAAAATTAAGAAATTTGCATAAAGTGGATGTAGATGACTTCATGACTGTATATCTTTATGTGTTAAGTGTATATGTTTTTTTCTATCACTTGTAAATTTATAATAATTTTCTCCTTCATATATTCTTTTTTATTCCTATTCTTTTTTTATTGTCTCCCCTACCCCAGGCTAGTTTTTGAGTAAGAGAACTCTTTTGAAAACACTGACCAGTCCTGTCTGTGATCGTTGCTTTTCTTTGTTAATTTTTTTTTTGGTTTTTTCTCTGCTTGTATGCACATTTTTACTTAAATATTGTATCCTTTTCAAACATAGTCTTGCCTATCAGCTTTAAGCCCCTTGTAATATATATATATTTTTTCATTTTTCAATATTAATATGTATATGTATAACTCTGTATGGCTTTTTTCTGCTAGTGAACCTGTTGCATTATATTCTACTATACACACGTGGCCTTGTTTACATTATACTTCATCTCGACCAGTTGCTATTTTCTTAAATACATTCATTAGATTTTGATTCTTATGTTATAGTTTACTGCACATATAGACTTGCATACACATTGATATGTCTTTCTTTTTCTTTTTCGTATCTCTCACTATTATTATTTTTCCCTTTTACAACTTGTTTGTAAATATCCGATTTTTCCCTATTACCCCGTTTGTATCCTCCCTTATTATATCTTATTTTATTTTATTAAACCTTTTTGATGTTCTTCCAAAAATTCCTCACACTCATGAGAATGACAATGCATAAATTTAATCATAATTACTATGATTATAATTTTTTTCTTACATATTTGTATTGTCTTTCGAAATGTGCGTATGTATTGACTCCAATTTTGTATTAAACCTAATTTTGATTTAACATCTTTTTTCTCCATTTTTTTATATACGAAATTTTTCAACTATTATTTTCATATTTTTATCACTTGCTCTGGCTGATTTTTATGAACATGATGAATCTTTATTAGAAATCATTTTTTCTCTATTTTTGGATCTCTCAAAAAGTTTGAATTATGCCTTTTGAACTTATTTTTTCTCATATATACATATATATGTATATACATATATATATACATATATATATACATATAAATCCATACATATACATGTACACATATATATACACATATATACATGCCTACATATAGTTATACATATAATATAAATGCATATATATATATACACATATATACATACATACATATACATATAAATCTATATACATGTATATATATATACATGTATACATATGCATCTATACACACAGACACACACTCACACACACACACACACACACACACACACATATATATATATATATATATATATATATACATATAAATATGCACACATATATATGTGCAGATGTGAAGAAGAGACCCCCTTTGGTCATGACCAGGGGATTGCACCTAGAAAGTTACCCTCCGAGGCACAAGTCCAGTTAAGGTTGTTTGTCAAAGGCCAGCAGTCACCCATGCATATCAGACTCCCCTCTCCACACCGCTGATGTTATCCAAGGGAAAGGTAATAACCAGTACAGCTTGGCACCAGTGATGTCGTAACTCATTTCTACAGCTGAGTGAACTGGAGCAACGTGAAATAAAATGTCTTGCTCAAGCACACAACATGCAACCCGGTCCGGGAATCGAACCCTAACCCAACCTCATGTTTGTAAGCTTGAAGCTCTAACCACTGAGCCATGCGCCTTCACTGTGCAGATGTATATATACACACATATA
>NC_069001.1:19143283-19146563 GCF_001194135.2 Octopus bimaculoides | reverse complement strand
GTATGTGTGTTTGTGTGTGTGTGTGTGTGTGTGTGTGTGTGACGTAGTGGAAGGAATTAGTAGCAGGAATAGTTAGTGGGTGCTTATGGACAATGGTTAGTGGAGGGTCAGCAGGCAGTTTTTGAGTATGTGTGTTCGTGTGTGTGTTTGTGTGGGGTTGTAGGTGTTGGGTACGTGTGCGTGTGTGTGTGTATTTTGTACGTGCCCGTGTGTGTATGTGTATGTTTTTGTGCGTGTGTGTGTGTTTGTGTGTATATATATATACATGCATATACGGGTACAGGACATAAAAAAACGTAGACAAAATGAGAAACGAGAACATAAAAAACAAAAACATAGAAAATGAACTTTTTTCGAACAACAAAAGAAACAAACAGAGAAATGAAACAGGCAATATAAAGAACATTCCCTTCATCAGTTGTCCCCTGTTTTGTCTACTCTGCATTTCTAAGGTAGGGACAAGACGCGACTTCGTTAAAACACTCCTTCCCACAAAGAAAATTAAATAAAATTTGGGATTTTTTGCGGAAGGTTAAAGTGGTAACAAAAACAGGACAGTGAGAACGATGAGGGCTGTTAAGCCAAGACGATGTGAAGTGGTGAACGCTGGAAAAACGAGCTTTGAGAAGAGACAGGTAAAAGCACGTCTTGTCTTTAGGAAGGAAGTAGAAGAAAGAAAGATGGATGGCCGTTGGTCACATGTGAGCAATGAGAGAGTCAAGGAAGAAGAGTGAGAGAGAGAGGAATGTACCCCACAATATAAATTAGTGGTTAGCAACTTCAGGATCAGGGCTAAATGTATGCCTAGAAGAAAACCAGCATGGAGGAGAAGGATCTGGAAGTTTAAGAATCCTGCGAATGGACAGTGATTTAGAGACGTATTACTCAAAGCTTTTGATGAAATCGAGGGGGATATAGCATCACATGATGTGGAAAACAACTGTTGAGGGCCACTGACCAGATCTGTGAATGGTGCAAAGTCCTCTCTTGACCCAAGGTAACATAGTGGTGGAACAATGTAGTTGACAGGGTCATTAGGGAAAAGAAACAGGCATGGAAGGACTGGAAGAACGGTGGTAGCAGGGAATTGTATCAGATTGCCAGAAGGGAAGCTAGGAGACAGGTTTACTTAGCCAGAGGGGAAGCAGATAATAAAAAATTTGCCAATGTTCTGCATGGTGAGGACCAAAAACTTGAAGTGTTTCATGTTGCAAGACGGTGTGTGATAGAGAATTGTGATATCATAGGAGAGAAATATGTCTGAATGGATGATGGCTCACTTGCATTTAATGAGGCTGCAAAGAGAGACTTGGAGACACCACTATGAAAGATTGCTAAATGAAGCAAATGAATTGGAGAAAGAGAGTCTGCCAAATATCAACCCAAATATCAACCAGCTTTTTGAATTGACAGTTCCTTGGTAGATAAAGCAATTAAGGGTATGAAGACAGGGAAAGTCCCTGGTCTATCAGAAATCATTGCAGAGATGCGTAAAATATGTGAAGGTGTTGGCTATAGTCACTGATGCTATATTTCTGGTAAGACAGCTGCAGGAGAAATACCTAGCCAAAGATAAACCTCTGTACCTGGCTTTTGTTGATAAGGAGATAGTGAGAGCTGTGCAAGCCATGTACAGGGACACTGTCAATAAGGTGAGGGTTGGCAACAAGTAGAATGAAGAATTCTGGGTAGCAGTAGGGGTCCACCAAGGATCAGTCCTCAGCCCCCTCTTGTCCTCCAGGTGAAAACAGGAATTCAAGACAGGATGCCATTGGGAGTTTCTCTATACTGATGACCTTGCTCTAATAGCTGAGTAACTATCAGAACTAGAGAAGTTTTAGGTGTGGAAGCAAGGGCTAGAATTGAAGGGCCTTAGAATCAATCTAGCAAAAACCAAAGTCTTAATAAGTAGGAAGGCAGACAAACCACAAACCCCTTCAGGTCCTGCTCAATCTGTAGAAAAGACGTAGGTAGAAACTCCATAAGATGTACCTGGTGTAAGCTATGGACACATAAGAGGTTCAACAATATCAAAGGAAGGCTAACTGGGAAGATAGATTTTTGTGTGTGGTAAATGCTCATGGGCAGAAAACACTGAAAATGTGCAGAAAACAGCTTCCGTCACATTCCAGGGGGAAAAACTACAAGTAGTTGATAGCTTCCATTACCTAGGTGACCAAGTTAGCAGTGGGGGTGGTTGCTCTGAGAGCATAGCTGCTAGAATAAAAATAGCCTGGGCGAAGTTCAGAGAGCTCCTATATCTGCTGGTGACAAAGGGCCTCTCACTCAGAGTAAAAGGTAGACTGTATGACGCATGTGTGCAAACAGCTATATTACATGGCAATGAAACATGGGCGGTGACTGCTGAGGACATGCATATGCTTGCAAGAAATGAAGCTAAGATGTGGTGTGCAAGAGAGACGACTACATTGGTATGGTGTTGCATATGGATGAGCATGTAAAAAGCACCATTCAAGCATGGCCAATGCCAGTACTTCCTGACTGGCCCGCTTGCTGGTAACACTTAAAGAGCACCCACTACACTCTTCGAGTGGTTAGCATTAGGAAGGGCATCAGGCTGTATGAAAAAGTGTCACATCCTAGCAGTAGAGGGAACTTGTGAAAGTGGTAGACCCAGGAAAACCTGGGATGAGATGTTGAAGCGTTGGGCCTCACCAAGGGGCGATGACAAGTGACCGAGATCTTTGGAGATATGCTCTCCTTGAGAAGACCTGGCAAGCCAAATGTGACTATAACCGTGGCCTATGCCAGTGCAGCATAACCAGCCCATTTAAGAGTACCCTCCAATCATTGGGCAATAAACTGCACTTGCGAAGACCTGTTGAGGCAAGTGAAGTTGTCGTCATGGCTGATGACAGCACTGCCTCATTGGCACCTGTGCCAGTGGCACATAAAAAGCACCATTTGAGTGTGTTTGAGGCCAGTGCCGGCTGACTGGTCCCATGCCAGTGGCAAGTATAAAGCACCATTCAAGTATGGTCATTGCCAGTGCTGCCTGACTGACTCCCATGCCAGCAGCATGTAAAAAGTACCATTCAAGTGTGGCCAATGCCAGTACCACTTAAAGAGCACCCACTACACTCTCAGAGTGGTTGGCATTAGGAAGCACATCCAGCTGTAGAAACATTGCCAGATCGAATTGGAACCTGGTGCAGCCTTCTGGCTCGCCAGCCCTCAGTCAAACCATCCAACCCATGCTAGCATGGAAAGCGGATGTGAAACGATGACGATGATGATGATGATGATGGTATATATACAT
>NC_069001.1:19136634-19142612 GCF_001194135.2 Octopus bimaculoides | reverse complement strand
ATATATATATATATATATATAATATATATATATATAATATATATATATTTATATACATACATACATGCTTGTATGAATGTATATGTGTATGTGAGGAAACATACACCTAAAATACTTCAGATATACAGTTCAAGTGAACATATAAACAAAAATCTCTCTTTGAAGATTTTATTTTGAAATGCCAGAAACAGAAGAGAACTAGACTCGATATCCAGAGTGGCAGAGAAGAGGTCTACATTCAGTTACATTCTGAGTTCAAATCATGCCAAGGGCAACTTTGCTATTTATTTTTCAAGGGTCTCTCTAAGTGTGCATGATGGGAATCTGTAGGCAATATTATATTATGGGAGCTGATTGATTGTAAGGTGTAAAATATCCAAGAATCCAGATAATTTATCTTTTTTCAGTTGTGTTTACAACATTCTGTTACAGCGTTATGTGTGACATACAATTTTGTCAGGGATATAATATAAAGATTAGATGAGGATTAGTTTTTAAATCCTGTGTTTATATTTCATCTGTGACAGAGTAAACTCTTTACTATCCACAGAGATAAGACGTTTACATTTGTTTACTATAAAAGTTGATGGTGAAAAATCTGTTAATACATTGTGTAGATTAGATGTTTTGCAAATAAAAGAACACTGTTATGTTATCAGTAATTATTTAATTGAAATAGCTATCAAGAATGAGTTGTATGCATGTAAAGTGGTCCAACAAATTCCCTGAGACTCCTTACTAATAGTGGGGCTTATAAGCAGTGTCCCCCAGTTAATGATGGTACTAGGTCATTGATGAAAAGCCAACTCAGGACTGAAGCTTAATTTGGCTGATGTCTCATTCTTTATCTAGAGAGATGTTGTATATAAACTCAAGGTATTTACACTTGCCTATACATTTGGTGTTAGCTAAAAGTCTCTGTGGCTGTGTGGTAAGAAGCTTGCTTTCCAACCACATGGTTCCAGGTTCAGTCGCAATGTGTGGCACCTTGTGCAAGTGTCTTCTGCTATATCCTCAGGCTGACCAAAGCATTGAGTGGATTTAGTAGAAGCCTGTCGTGTATATATATATATATATATATATATATATCGTCGTCATCATCATCATCATCATCATCATCGTTTAACATCCGCTTTCTATGCTGGCATGGATTGGGTAGTTTGACTGAGGACTGACAAGCCAGGCTCCAATCTGATCTGGCAAGGTTTCTACATTCCGAGAGTGTAGTGGGTGCTTTTTACATGCCACTGCTAACAACCATGCTCAAATGGTGCTTTTTACGTGCCACCAGCACAGGAGCCAGACAGGTGGCACTTCAACGACCACGCTCGAATGGCGCTTTTTATATGCCACCAGCATGAGACCAGTCAGGCGGCACTGGCATTGACCACTTGTATGTATGTATTTGTGTGTCTGTGTTTGTCCCTCCAACATCACTAAGTTACAGTGTTTACATCCTGTAACTTGGTGTGCTTACATCCTGTAACCTAGCAGTTCAGCAAAAGATATTGATAGAATAAGTACTAGGCTTACAAAGAATAAGTCCTAGGGTCGCTTTGTTTGACTAAAGGTGGTACTCCATTATGGCTGCTGTCAAATGACTGAAACAGCAATGAACATAGTATCTAACTCTTTTTTGCACAAATATTTGTACAGGAATATAAGACCAATTTGTGAAACCATTCTATTTCAAAGCAACTGAGGGGTTTTTATACATCACAACTTTGAAACTTTTTAAGGATGGTAACAACTCTTTTGTATTCCTAAAATGAGTCATCACACACAGATAATGTATGAGGTGAATCAAAAAGTTCCTGGACTAGGTCTGTAGTGTGCCAACAGATGGCAGCACACAGTTGTATGTGTAGTGAGAGCTAGTGGTGATCTTCATGAAGCAGTGTGTCAAGTGACATTACTGTATTTACTTTGCAAATTGTGAAATTTGTGTTTTTGTGATCTCATGTATGCTGTAGTCTGCAATTTTTGTCATAGACAGGAAGTTAGAACAAAGATCCAATGTGAAATTTTGCATTAAACTTGGGAAGTCTGCTATAGAGACATTGAGCATGCTTTGGCAAGTTTATGGCGATGAGGCAATGGGTCATATGCAATGTTTCAAGTGGCATGGGTGCTTCAAAAGTGGATGACAGAGCTGCAGCTCAGTCAAGAGCTTGCTCATCATATTTTCTGACATCCATGGTATTTTGCATCAAGAGTTCATCCCTCAGGGCCAGACCATCAATCAAGAGTTCTACTGTGACATTTTGAAGAGCTTGAGTGAGGATATTTGGCAAAAGTGACCAGATTTGTAGAGCATGAAGTATTGGATTCTTCACAACGACAATGCACCCTGTCACCAGTCTCTCCTCACTCATAAGTTTCTCACCAAAAACAATATTGAATTATTTCTGCACCTGTCCTAATCGCCAGATTTAGCACTTGTGGGCTTCCATCTCCTCCTCAAGATGAAAATGCAGCTCAAAAGTCACTGTTTTAATACCGTTGTTGAGATCTGGAGCAGATCACAGAAAATCATCGACTCACTTATGAAAAATTACTTCCTGGCTGGGTTCCAGAAGTGACAGGAACACAGGGACCAGTGTATTGCTCTGCAAGGTGACTGTTTCAAAGGAGATGATGTTAAAACTTAAGGTAAATAAGTTATTTTTTATTAAACATAACTAGTCCAGGAACTTTCTGATACTACATAAAGGGAAAAAGGATTAAAAATCCAGGCCAATAATTTATAAGCACTCTAAGGATCAAACTTGGATAACTAAATTGTCCAGTTAAAGCCATTGTAATCCACATAGAATGGAATATTACTTTCTGCTGCCTATCCAATTAGTAAATCCAAAGTTTAAACACTGAATAAATTTAGTCACAAAGTTGTGGAGGAATGAAGTGAGATGTCAGGACTGGAAGCAAGGGGGGAAAAGCGACACCAGAACTGAAAGTGAGAGGAAGTGACATCAAACCAAGAAGCAGAGTGTTTGAACAGCCTCTTTTTTGGTCAAGACTTTAAAGTGGACAGATGCATGGAGGACATTTTAGAAGGATAGCAGTTTCTGGTCAGAGGCTGAAGTAGTGTACACATGTGGATATGTTCAAGAAGTTCTTCTGCTCCAGGTGGAATGAAGCTGTATACTTTGTTCCAAAATTTGTCTCAAAGTAAGAGCATTCTTATATTTGCTGTCCCTTCTGCAAGCTATTTCAACTCGCTCTTTGTCATGGGAATATTTTTTTCTCCTACCATTTTACTATTGACACTCACTATGATTATGAGGATTAATAACCATTTGTAGAGCATTTTGAGACCTTTTATAGAGCATTCAAGACATGGTTAGTCTTAAGTACTTAAAAAAAAGTGCATTAAACCTGTAGCTAGAGATGGATGAAGCAGATCAGCTGAAAGTGGAGAAGACTGAAGAGCAACTGAAGGATGAATATACAGAAGGAGTCGTTAAGGCCTACAGCAAGTTTGAGTGAGTGAGTGCAAAAGCAAGTAGACGATTATGTGAGTGAGTTCAGAAGAACTGGGCTAGCTGGGTTTACCAGTGAAGTGATGGAGTGGCTTGTGAAGCTGGCTTTTGTGACTGGATTCCTTAATCATATCTCAGAGGCAGTGCTGGGACTCAGGCTTGAAAGAGATAAAACAGGTTGGCTTGTGTTTCAGAAAGGAAATGAGATTCCAGACCTGAACAAGAATATGAATAGGTGAAACCTGTTCTCAACATATGGGAAACTGGTAAGATACTATCCTCTTGCAAGATGGCTCTGAATGGCATGCAACTACATTTAGAGGCAAGTTGAAGGAGTGAACTGGTGTGATAAAGTGGGAGAGAAGACAGTTGCTATGATGCAAGACGTTTTGGAGAGAGTGAGAGCAGAGGATCATGTGAGAGGCAGCTGGTATGTGCTGGAAACAGAAAGAAAGGGATTGTATAGTGTGATGCAAGTAGCATAGCAATAGAACTCGATGTTGTTTAATTATTTATGTGTTTCATTCCCACCTGTAATTAGAATGACACACTTGTATAATGGAGCACTTATTTTCTTCTTTTTTTTTTGCAATCTTTGGCCAACTAAATAAAAAGCTAAGAGTGCTGAGGTACATCATCAGCTTTATATTCTTTGATTCTCGTACTTCCTGTCATTGGACTGTGGCCAAGCTGGGGCATTGCCTTGAAGGTTGAATCAACAACTGTACTTCTTTTAAGTTTGGTATCTACTCTGTCTGTGTCTCTTGCCAAACTGCTAAGCTTCAGGAATGTACACAAACCAATGTCAGTTGTCAAGTAGTGAGAGACTAACACAAACATACATATGCACGAGCATGCACATGTGTGCATGCACACACACACACACACACACACACACGCACAGAGCCTTTATTGAGCAGATCAATGATCAAAAGCATTCCTGCCCTAACCATCCTGTATTTTTAGGAGTATGTTGGACTACACTAACCAATGTGTCCCTTTTCTTCAAGGACAATAGGATGGGGTCTTGAAGGAGATTAGCTGTTATTTCAAGCAAATTGAGTGACACTGAAGAGTTTCCATTGTGTTGGTTCAAAGGAAGGGATAATCCATTCATTTAAATAAATTAATGTCTCTAAACATCTTATTTTCACTAATCCTTATTATGAAGTATCTTAAGTAATGTCCATTATTCCCACCACTACCATCACCACCACCAATACCAACAACACCACAGATACCATCACCACTGATACCAACCTTCACCCACCAATTTCCACTGCTACCACCACCACCATTACCCTATCTCTATAGAATCACTTCTATTATTTATTCCATTCACATCTTAGTGCATTAGAGTGATTATTTTAACCTGTTTCTTTCCTTATACCCATTAACTTACCAAATAATCTCTGTCTCTGTCTCTCTTTCTCACCTAGTTTCTCTGTATGTGTATATTTACCTGTCTACCTCCATCAAACTCTCTCTATATCTTCTCTAGATATTATATATCTAGACAGATCCATCCATCTATCCATCCATTCCTCCATCCATCCATCCATCCATCCATCCAACCGTCCGTCTGTCTGTCCGTCTGTCTGTCCGTCTGTCTGTCCGTCTGTCTGTCCGTCTGTCTGTCCGTCTGTCTGTCCGTCTGTCTGTCCGTCTGTCTGTCCGTCTGTCTGTCTGTCTATTTATCTATCAAGCTGTCTGTCTGACTGCCTGTCTGTTCATCTCTCCATCTGTTCATCCATCAGTCTATTTATCTATCAGGTTGGCTGTCTGACTGCCATGTCTGTCCGTCTGCCTGTCTGTCTGTCTCCCCCACTCTCTCTATCTATCTGGTTGCATGCCTTTCTGACAGTTTTCCTGTCTGACAGGCTGTCTATTAACCTATACATCCATCCCACTTTGAGTAATTATATTTTCTAAAAGAATTTTTAATTTCCAACACCAATCACTGTACTATATTCTTGAGAATCTCTGCGAACTAAACAAGGTTTCTCCATGTGGTCAGCTTGAAAAATTAGTAAGACACTAGGATATTTTCTTACTTTTCTTGACATGAAACCAATGGTAGGCTTAATTCACAAATAAAGAAATTATATACACCAATGTCGTGTTGAATACTCATTTTCTTCGTTTGACATTTACGTATATATATATATATATATATATATATATATATAATGAGTACAGCAATGAATTCCGGGTAGAGGTAGGGGTCCACCAAGGTTCCGTCCTCAGCCCCCTCTTATTTATCATAGTCCTCCAGGCTATCACAGAGGAGTTCAAGACAGGTTGCCCCTGGGAGCTCCTCTATGCTGATGACCTTGCCCTAATTGCGGAGTCACTATCAGAACTAGAGGAGAAGTTTCAGGTGTGGAAGCAAGGTCTAGAATTGAAGGGCCTTAGAGTCAACCTAGCTAAAACCAAAATCCTAATAAGTAGGAAGGTAGATAAAACACAAACCCCTTCAGGTAGATGGCCCTGCTC
>NC_069001.1:19134283-19136081 GCF_001194135.2 Octopus bimaculoides | reverse complement strand
ATATATCTATATCTGTAAATATAATATGTGACAATTATTCGGTAGCCATGATAAAACTCTGAGTTTTGGATGTCGGGGCGGAAACCCATGCTGGCATCTCTTCAGTTATTGGGCTATCAAAAAAAAAATGCTATGAAAATGACTGTTAAAACAAAGGGAAATTACTGTGTAGTTGACCGTTATTTAGACAAAAGAGCTATTAGAATGACCGCTAAGTAAGGGGAGGGAGTAAAGGTAAGGCAGTAAAAATGTTCATAGTAATCGTGTAAGCGCACATATCCATACATACACATGCGCGCTCACACACCTACGTACGTGCGCCTATATATATATATACTCATCCACCCTCACTTCCAACACACACATGCTCACCCACACATTCGTCAAAAAATATATACATACCTGCATACACGTTTGCACACACATGCACACACACGCACAAAAAGGTTCATACACACGTCTATATATGCACATGCACAAGAAAAAACAAGGTTAAAGGCAAAATACAGAAAAATGTGTAAAAAAATATATGAGCAGTATAAACCAATATCTCTAGAAATATGTAAAAAAATATATAAGAAATATAAGTAAAAAGTATAGAGATAAAAATCTTGTATGTGGACACAATATAGAAAGCAAGTCCTATCTGTAATCTCTGGGGGACCAAAAATATAACAAATATTTAGCCACATGTGGACATGATCCGAAAAGTTCAGTTCTTGAATTTAGACATGTGGCAGGGTCTAAGCTGCTTTTCTAGATGAGCCATTTTTCCATATCACAAAGACCACACTTTCTACTGCCGGCACAAATTTTGCTTGAATGTCTGAGACCATCATTTATGAAGTCATCGTGGACTATATATCTACTAAGGACATGGTTTTGACAAAGAAATACGTGGGCCTTATGGAGGGTCATTTCAATAATTACACCTTGAGCTTCAGGCACTGGGATAAAAGAAAACGACCAAATTATCCAGTCATATATGGTCCTTAAAAGATAAAGGTGTCAGTTACAACATCCATTGGAAGATCTTAGCCAAGTGTAAGCCCTACACCATTGGCAGTGGAAAGTGTGGTTTCTGTGATATGGAAAGATGGCTCATCTGGAAAAGCAGCTTATGTCTAAATTCAAGAACTAAACTTTTTGGATCATGTTCACATGTGGCTAAATATTTGTTACATTTTTGGTCCCCCCGAGATTACAGATAGGACTTGCTTTCTATATTGTGTCCACATACAAGATTTTTATCTCTCTATACTTTTTACTTATATTTCTTATATATATTTTTACATATTTCTAGAGATATTGGTTTATAGTTTTATTGCTCATATATTTTTTTTACACATAATTTTTCTATATTCTACCTTCCACCTTGCATTTTTGCTGTGTGTATATAGATGTGTATATGAGTTTTTTGCGCGCGCATGTGGATGTGTGCATGTGTGTGAGTATGTGTGTATATAGACGCGTGTGTGCGCGTGCATGCGAGTATGTGTGTGTTTGAAGTGAGGGTGGATGAGTATATACAAATAGGCGCATGTACGTGGATATGCGAGCACGCATGTGTATGTATGGACATGCACGCTTACACGATTATATACAAACTATTATCTCATACACACACACACACACACACACACACACACACACACACACATATATATGTATATATACCATCATCATCATCATCATCGTCATCGTTTCACATCCGCTTTCCATGCTAGCATGGGTTGGACGATTTGACTGAGGACCGGTGAATCAGATGGCTGCACCAGGCTCCAATCTGATTCGGCAG
>NC_069001.1:19133568-19134273 GCF_001194135.2 Octopus bimaculoides | reverse complement strand
CATGGGTTGGACGATTTGACTGAGGACCGGTGAATCAGATGGCTGCACCAGGCTCCAATCTGATTCGGCAGAGTTTCTACAGCTGGATGCCCTTCCTAACGCCAACCATTCAAAGAGTGTAATATATTGCCAAATTTCACTTCACCAATCGAAAATACGATTACTTGTAATCATAATACATGTAAGAGAAGGGATGTTCCAATCGTGGATCAGTGTTTTGTGAATAAGATGAATTTGTAGTGACAGGAAAATGCGTCTTGGTGAAAACTGAATTGGGCATTTGATATAGCATTAGAAATTGTAGTTGTGTTGTGGAGACCTTTTGGCCTTATAGACATTTGGTCTTTGGGACTATTGTTGCTAGATTATCTGGACAGATATTTTTTTAGAGGCTATCAGCAGATAAGGCCATAGTCATAAAATACACTGCTATCAGCTGTCCAATGAATTCCATGCATGGAAAGCCAGGAAGAAATGTATGAAAAGAAGAATTTCTTCATGACCCCTAGTGGGTGCTTTTCTATAAGTTAAAATGGTTGAGATGTGCTTATCTGTAACTGCAAAGGGCCCCTCCTGCCCTGTTTTCTAAAAAAGGAGTATTATCACTATTGATGGTGGTTGTCATGGTATTGTAGTGGAGGTGTCTCTAATTGTGGTGTTAGTTGTATTGGTGTCGGCAGTAGTTGTGTTGCAACTATATATATA
>NC_069001.1:19122173-19130660 GCF_001194135.2 Octopus bimaculoides | reverse complement strand
TGGCTACTGGAAGCTGAACAAGACTATTTTGACTTGTGAGGCATACCGTAGTCAGATTAAGGAGTTAGTACAGAGGGCGTTAACCGGTACCGTGGTTAATAACCGGTGGTGGTTCGCCCTCAAAAGAGCCATTCGTTTTGAGTCCATTAGGTTTAGCAAACAGCTAAGACTAGATAGGACTAGAGTAGAAAGGCAGCTAGTGAAGAACTTAGAAGAGGTGCTGAGGTTGGGCTCTGCATCCCACATTCTGGCAGCGAGAACGGCATTGGACCGTCACCTCAAAGCCAAAACATGAGGGGTGTAGAGTCCAGGCTAAAGTGAGAGCATTGGGCCGTGAAGGAATTAACGTTGCCGGATGGGCCCGCACGGTAGAAACCCAGCATGGCAATGACGCCACAATAAGGTCTCTTGTTATCGAAAAAGGACGCACGGTCAAGTAACGGGACGAGATGTGCGAGGCATTTCAAGAGCACTTTGCCGAGTTGTTTGGGAGGGGCAGGACGCTTGATCATGGTGAGGCCCTCAGAGACTTCCTGTCTGGTGGCCAGCGTCTCTCGGCAAGGAAGGCTGAGTGCTGTGAAGGGTCAATCACAGCCGAGGAGGTGATGGGCGAATGCCCCGGGGACAAGTCGCCGGGTCTCGATGGTGTGCCCCATGAATTTTATAAAAGTATGCCAGACTTGTTCAGGCACCTACTGGCCAGCGTTTACGCCAACTGGCAGCAGAATGGGAGAATTCCCAAGTCTGCGAGCCGGGGGGCAGTGATGTTGATCAGAAAGGACCCGAGCAAGGGGGACGAGATAGGGAACTTTAGGCCCATAACTCTGTTAAACACAGAGTTAAGGATTTTGGCCAAGGTGCTAGCAAAAAGGTTAGCGCGGGTCGTGGGCGAACTTGTTGGGGAAGCACAAACTTGTGCTATCCCGGGCAGGTCGATCCACGACAATCTCTACCTTATACGCTACTCCTTAGAGAGGGTAAGGAAACTTTCTGGCTTAGCAGGAGGGGCACTGGTGCATTTAGACCAGTCTAAGGCGTTTGATAGGGTCAACCATCGGTACTTGGCGGCGGTCCTCAAGAAGGCTGGCTTAGGCCCGACTTTCTGCGGTTGGATTGCTGCTTTGTACAGCGACATTGAGTCTGTCGTCAAGGTGAACGAGTTCTTTTCAAAACCATTCAGGATCGAGCGTTCAGTATGTCAGGGGTGTCCCCTATCCCCGCTTCTGTATGTGTTGGCTCTGGAACCATTGCTGCGGAAGTTGGAGGCACTAGGGGGTGCTCCGCTTGATCTATGGTGTGGAAGGAGAGCTACAGCATACGCGGATGACATCTCCATCATCGTGGCGGACGAAGGCCAGATTCCAGTGGTGGAAAAGGCCATCAAAAGTTACAAGGCGGTGGCAGTAGCAAAGGTCAACAAGGACAAGTCGGTCGGTTTGCAACTCGGCACCTGGAAGGGCAAGCCAATGGCATCCAATAACGTCATGGGGCGTTGGATGCAAGGTCCTGTTAAGTTGCTTGGAGTCTGGATAGGTCCAGACCTCCAGATAGAGAAAAATTGGAGCGTGGTTGCCAGCAAGGTGACTGCTCTAACCCAGACCTGGTCTGGACGGGCGTTATCCTTGTTAGGAAGGGCGGAGGTGGTACAGATGTTTATAGCATCAGTAATTACCTACCACCTGCCTTGCCCCGATTTGTGGCTGAACAAGCTGGAGAGAATCCTTTTCCGCTTTTTGTGAAAAGGAGGAAAACCACTTGTAAAGCACTCTGTCTGCTGCCAGAAACCGCTAAAGAGTGGGCTAGGGATGCCTTGGCTGAGGATGCGAAAATTCGAGTTAAGGTTGAGGCACCTCTGGCTTTATCTGGATGGAGAACAGGTGTGGTCACTGCACGTTCGGTTCTTCCTCCCCAAGTTAGTGTCCCTAACGAACATTGGTACATGGATTAAGCAGAGGCTTAAGCTGGGAGACTGGCATATGGAGTGCCACCAGGCGCTCCAGCTACTCTCTCGGGAGGGTAATGCCGGCAGCAGGAGTTCCACTGCAGACTTTTATAGTGGGTTAGTGGAATCTATGTCAGAAGACGCCTTGGGGGACACCCTGGACAACAATGAAAGTCAGTTGGTCAGCCTGTTTAGGATAACGTTCGGGCCGGGGTATCTGGATAATTACCAGAAATCCCTGGCTTGGCAATGTTTCCGAGCGGCGTTACCTGTTCGAGACAAGCTGTCAAGGCACGGAAGTGCCGTCGCGCCAACATGCCCGAGATGTGAGCAAGATAGGGAAACCGTCTTGCACACATTCGTGGAGTGTTCGGAGTTGTCGGGACTGATAGCTTTTGCAGAACAACTGTTGTCAGTGATAGGAAGAGTACAGCTATCAGCTGAGTCTATCATCGAGACTGTACCACCTCCTTTCCTTAACAGGGAAAGGAAAGCCTGTTTTTTCTGCGTAGTAGCCATACTGAAAGAAACAGTATGGAAGACGCATGTGAAAGGTATAGTGACAGGTACCTTTGTCTCCGGCCAGGGGTTGGTTAACTTTTTCAGTTACCACATCAGTAGTAAGATCAGGCTGGAGAGGAAGTGCCTGTCACAGGATATGTTTGCGAAAAGATGGAAGTCTGTGGAGCTCAAGCTGAGTGCGATTGACACCAAGTAAGTTAGGTCAATTTGGGAAGCAAAGGTTCTACCAGGATGGTTGGGTGCCTTCCTTCTAGCTGCCTCATTGCAAAACGCAATGATTCTTGTGTCTAATTTTTACACTAATTTTTAATCATATTATTTTTGTAAAAAAAAACGTTTAAGCTACTCCTCCTTATGTTTGTCTGTCCTTGTTCGTCCCCTCTTTGTAATGCCTTCATGGCAAATCGCTAATGAAATAAAGTAGCTTGCTTACTAACTACATGGTTCCAGGTTCAGTCCCACTGCATGGCACCTTGGGCAAGTGTCTTCTGCTATAGCCTCGGGCTGACCAAAGCCTTGTGAGTGGATTAGGTAGACAGAAACTGAAAGAAGCCCATCATATATGTGTGTGCGTGTGTGTGTGTTTGCCCCGCCAACATCGCTTAACAACCGATGCTGGTGTGTTTACGACCCCGTAACTTAGCGGTTCAGCAATACAGACTGATAGAATAAGTACTAGGCTTACAAAGAATAAGTCTTGCAGTCGATTTGCCTGACTAAAGGCAGTGCTCCAGCATGGCCACAGTCAAATGACTGAAACAAATAAAAAAATATATATATATATATATATGTATGTATGTATGTATAACTGTAATATATTATATTAGTATAATATGAGTTATATGTTTAAAGATATACGAATGTATGTATATGGAAGTGTATAATAGATATACGTGTATATTATGTTTACACGTTAGAAAGTGTAAGTGAAAATGTCAGTCTTCCTGGCCATAACTACTCAACTGTGCCCCACAGAATTTCCTCACTTTCAGAAAAATGGATGTTTTTCAATGAATATTATATAAAAACGTTTCAGAAGGTTTAGATTGCAGTTATATCAGAATTTGTTGTGAAAAACATTTTCTACAAGTCGGGAGTGTAGATTTGGAAAATTCAAATAATTCAGCTTTGATGGGAGCAAAAAATGATTTGCACAACAAATCACAATATAGGTGGAATCTACACCATTAGAAGCATATTTGTAGAAAATGTTATTGAAAAATATCCATTTTCTGTAAAGTTATGAAGAAACAAATTTGGTGGGGCACTCTTGTGTAGGTATGCCCTATCTGTAAAAAAACATTACGGTGAAATAGACAGTACATGTATGGCTAGAAATAGGAGCCAATACACCACCAACTCAGCTCCCCACATTCCATTTTCGGAAAATAAGTGCACAGTTATCTGCAGAATAGTCAAATTAATTGAAATGACGCAAAAAAACCTGAAATATTATCAGTTTTATTTAGTGTTTTCAGCAGTCAACATACAAACAAACTTTGCTTTTTATAAGGATAGAGATAGATAGATATTGTATGTACAGTTAGATGTATGACTACTGTTGTTTGAATTTCAGTTCCATGTAGGTTGTCATTATCCACTCAACTCTCAGTATAGTTGTTAGTTGACCAATATACTTAGCAGTGTTATTAGTTGTGATATAAAGAGAATATGCAGTAGAAAAATTAAGATAAACACAAATATAAATATTAAAATTATTGACAGCACATACTCAATGTATATGTTTTGTTTGTTTGTCTGTTTGCTGCATTATAGCGCTTGGGGACACTCTCTCATAATGCTGGGTGTTAAAACACCTGAAAGTCATAGACAGATAAGACAACTCCCTTCCAATCAAATTCAAGAGTGATGGATACTGATATTTCACCATTTTTGTGGTTTGTCAACATCTCATACCTGAACTGAACTGGGAAGGAACTGAATCCCCAGTCTATGACTATATACGTAAACAGTGTAAAAACTATTCATTGGTATGCTACAGGGATGCACATGTAAGATTAAACTCAACAACAAATTAAAAGCAAAACTTGCGAAATATCGGTATCCATCACTTCTCAATTTGATTGGAGGCAAGTTGTCTCACCTGTCTATGACTTTCAGGTGTTTTAACACCCAGCATTATGAGGGAGTCATCCTCCAAGCACTAAACCACAGCGAATTGGTAAACAAACAAAGCACATACATTGAGAATATGCAGTTGATAATGTTTACAACACCAGGGCTGCTTTTAATTCATTATTGATATTTAGTTCCTCTGTACATTTCACCACCACAATTATTTGGAACTCAGCATTAGATGTTTCAAGTGCATCTGGGGGCCTAGTTGTAGTGGATAATCAGGGAAACACTCTATTGCGTTCTGTTACAGAGATCAAATATCTGAAGTGAAACACATGGTGAAGTAATTTATAAGTAGAGAAGGAAGTAGAAAGGAAGTAAACATGTGGTGGAGAAAAAGAGAGGAAGAAGAGACTGAACAACAGGATAAAAAGTAAAAATATACTAGTAAATAATTAAATAAATAAAATATACAAATACATACATATGCAAACCTGGGCATCAAACCATTAATCTGTTAATCATTAATTAATGATGTTAACATTTTTGTTAATGATTTAGCTTTTAAGTTAACTTCGGAAATCATTGTTGGACTAGCTAACTTCTGTTACATTTAACTTCCATTAATTCAAGTTTGCTTGAGTTAACTTCCATTAACTCGAGTTGCTGTGATGATTTTTAGGCTCAAGGACTTGAAGTCCAAAGGCCTCATCTACTGCAGGCTTTGGTCAATGCACTTTTGGCAGGTATTGACAAAAGGTTTAGGACCCTCCTGGAGGATTAGGAATGCCATCTGGATGCTGCCTTCCACCCCAGGTTTTGCCTCATCTGGTTGGATAAGTATGACAACACCAAGGTCGTCAAGGTGAGGAAAAGCATGGAGGCCATGAGGCAGCAGTCTGATGAATGAAGTGAGCAGCAACAGTGGAGGCAGCAATAACAAAGAGGAGAAGGATGACTTCTTCAGTGGTGTCACCCAGCCCAAAGTGAGCAGAAGGAGCCACAGGTCACTCAAGGACAAGGCCCAGAATTTGGTCAAGACCTGGTTGGAGACCAACTCCAAGGACTTGCTGACAAATGCTGCCTTCTTGGGTGAGTATGTGTTGGTGGACTTATTCATCAAGTTCAACACAGTCACCCCCTCCAGTGCTGCTGTGGAGCATTTGTTCTCTATGGGCAAGGACATCTCAAGAGCAAGAGATCATCCTTATCTAATGAAAACTTTGATTAATGCTAATTTTCATGAAGGGCAACTTGCATCTCATGAACAAAATGGAAAACAAGAAGAGGAAAGATTAAATTATGTATATATTATGTTTTTTTTAGTTTTTTATCTTAATTTCTTACTGCCACTTTATCAATAAACTTTTTTAGTTTAATACTAATATTGTGTTTGTATGAAAAAGTGCCACACCCTAGCAGTTGAGGGAACCTGTGAAAGAGGTAGGCCCAGGAAGACCTGGGATGAGGTGGTGGGGCAAGACCTTCGAACAATGGGCCTCACTGAGGCGATGACTTCTGACCGAGACCTCTGGAAATATGCTGTGCGTGAGAAGACCCGGCAAGCCAAGTGAGACCTAAATCCAAGGCCTCTGCCAGGGGTGTAGCCAATCCACTTATGCATACCTTCCTTCATTGAACACTAAACTCTGCTTGCGAAGACCTGTTGAGGCAAGTGAAATTGAAATCGAATTAAATTCGATGACTGGCACCCATGCCAACGTCGTCTCTTTCATTGGACACGAAACTCGGCTTGCGAAGACTTGTTGGGACAAGCGAAAGCGAAATCGTCATGGCACCTGTGCCCAGCATCGCCTTCCTGGCACTTGTGCCGGATGGCATGTGTAAAGACATTTGAGCGAGATCGTTGCCAGTGCCGCCGAACTGGCTCTTGTGCGGGTGGCACGTAAAATACCCAATTTTGAGCGTGGCCGTTGCCAGTACCGCCTGACTGACCTTCGTGCCAGTGGCACGTAAAAGCACCCACTACACTCTCGGAGTGGTTGGCGTTAGGAAGGGCATCCAGCTGTAGAAACTTTGCCAAATCAGATTGGAGCCTGGTGTAGCCATCTGGTTTCACCAGTCCTCAGTCAAATCGTCCAACCCATGCTAGCATGGAAAGCAGACGTTAAACGACGACGATGATGATGATGATTTGAATTCTTTTTTTTTACCCTTTTTCTGGCTCTAAAATCTTTAAAAACCTTTAAAAAAAGAGCCAAAACTATGAAATCAGCCTTTTTTAGGTCTTTCAAAAGTTAAAACTATAAAATCAGCAGTTTTTAATGGTAGAGCAAAAAAAAAACAAAAAAAAACTATAGTTTCTGGGTTCTAAAGCCCTTAAAAAGGCCAAAAAAAGGCTGATTTTTATAGTTTTGGCACTTTTAAAAGTATATTAGGTGGTTTTAAAGCAAAAACTGATGTTTTAATTTTTTTTTTATAATTAAAAGTTATCAATAAATGGTAACAGTTTATTGATAACTTCCGTTACATTTTTAAAGAATTAACTGATTAACAGTTATCGAAGTTAACTCTTTGGTAAACAGATTAACAGTTAACAAAGTTAACTTTTTGAATACATACATACATATGCAAGATAATAAGATATTTAAAATCCTTTCTCTTGTAGGCATAAGGCCTGAAATTTGGTGGGAGGGAATTAGTCAATTACATAAACTCCAAATTTAGAATTAATACATTTCTAAATCTCTCAGAGAGATTTATGCAGTCCCCTGACAGCATACAACTACTTCATCATATCGATACTGCATAAATCTCTCTGAGAGATTTAGAAATGTATTATTTCTAAATTTGAAATCAGTGAATGTATATCACTAGAATTATGATATGTTTACAAGAGCTTGACAGGCATCTTTGACTAGCAGGTCATTCTACTTCAGACTGATGATGAGCAAAGACTCAGAAACATGTCTCTGGATGCAGGCTTAGCCGGGTAGAGGTGCTTGTCTCCCCCTTGTAAACATAAGGACACAGGAAATGTGCCAAGGCCGACAGGAAGCAGTGCAGCTTCCTAAGTCTAACCAACAGTAGTATTATTCCCTTCAGGGGACTGTCACATTAAGTTGACAGCATACAACTACTTCATCGTATCACTACTGTAGAGAATTATAGGGCTGAGAGCAAACAAAACAATGCAGAGTGGACTTATGATAGTGGATAAATGGGAAGTTCCCAGTCTTATCATTAATGGTGTAAAATTGAGTAATACCATCTGGTTGATAACAGATGAAGAATTAGGGACCTTCCATGTCTGCCTCCCATCCAGTTGTACACTCAGTATACATTATATGTTTTTTACCTGTCATTTGTTTATTTACAATATATTTTTCATTTATTAAGTAATGGAATGCAACGTACCCCTACTTTTATACACATACACACACACACACACACACACACATTTATATATTTATATGAAATTAAAATTCAGAAAATAGAGATGTAGCATTAAAATAATTTATTAACTGCAAAAATTCAACATGTTCTCTTACAGCTGTTTCGATTTTGCCTAAAGAATTAAATTCCAATAACTAAAACATTTTGGGGGGCTAAATCTCATCAGAGGAGTAGAAAAGCCATACCATTGGGTTATTAGATGTTATTCTTCCAAAACATCTCAACAGACTCTGAGATTTTGCCCCAAAACATGTTTTAATTATTGGAATTTAATTATTTGGGCAAAATCAAAACAGCTGTAAGAGAACATGTTGAATTTTTGCAGTTAATAAATTATATTAATTCTACATCTCCATTTTCTGAATTTTAATTTGAATATTTATAAACCAAGATTTATACTTAAACCGATTATTTTTATGAATATTATTACTATTCTCAAAAAAATAATAGGTAACAAACCAGTAATTTATTGGATATTTTTTATCCCTTAATGAGGCTATCTAACCACTATTTAAATTTATATACAT
>NC_069001.1:19119850-19122093 GCF_001194135.2 Octopus bimaculoides | reverse complement strand
TATATATGTATATATGTTATTGGTCATGTTGGTTAGTAGTATCTATATGTTTGTTGTTGTTATGTGTGTGTGTGCGTGTTTAATTGTTTATACTGACTACTGTTTGTGTACCTGTGGGTGTGTATAACATATATGTATGCTGTTATAACAGTATAGTCTAGGCATTGTGTATGTGTTTACAACCTTTGTGAATATATAATGTCAAATGTTGGCGATTATTGTGTTGCAAGTACTTGGTCTGGCCTATGATCAAAGGTAATCCAGGTGTGATTATCCTGTCTTTTTTTCCCCCAAGTATATCTAATGTTCCATATTTTAAAAGCCAATAGGGTATAATTTAAATAGACTGACCACTTGGAGCTTCCTCCACAACAAAAAAAGTAATTTTTCGGGTGAAATAATTATAACAAATAATTCAAGAAAAAAGTCCCCCAAAAAGAAATGAAGAAAACTTCGATAACTGTTTTATTGTATTGTTCAGCAGTCTTTTAGCATACCACTTTCAGTTTTATTAATTGACAGCTCGTATTTTTCTGTTCAGTGGTGGGAATGTATTTTGATATTTTGATATTGTTATTACAACAATTTGTGGAGGACAAAGAGAATTAATGAGAAGGAATGGCCTTGGACAAAGAGAAAGGTAAAGATGACGGGGAAAATAGCAGCGAAAATAATAAACTAAGGATGAAAAAGTTCACAGGTCAAGCATAAAGTTGTTCCATCAGTGGATCCTGGTGTTAAACAACAACAACAACATCAGCAATGAACTGGATACATCTTATGGAGGAGTTAGCAATGAAACACTGTGTAGATGCTCGATCTGTCAGAAATAGCAGTTGAATCATTCGCAAAATTACATCTTATAGTCTTCAAAATAAAAGGAAGGACCTATTGGATACTACAGTCGCAGATACACTACCTCCCCTTCAGAAAAAGGAATGACCACAGGTAGAATGCATTTGATTATAGGTTTGCACAGTTAGGGCTGTCCTCAATTTAAACAACAACCACATAAATACACAAGCACTTTTGATATACATACACATTAGTGTGTGTGTGTATATATATATATATATATATGTCTATATATATATATAAAGAGAGAGAGAGAGATATAAATAGACAGTTAGATTGCTGTGAGAGAATGGATTGATACATACACATTGATAGGAATAGTGATGCACACACACGTAATTCCCACGAACAGAGAACTAGACAAAGTTAATGAGAGAATTTGGTGGAGAAAAATAGACATTCAGAGATATGGGGCAAGGGCAAGAGAGTGAAATTGAGTGGGTGGAGGCATGTGAAGATGTAAAGTGGTATGTATGTATGTGTGTATATATATATATATATATATATATATATATATGTATATATATTGATAGATAATAGATACATAGATAGATAGATAGATACTTTGTGTGTATGTGTGTGCATATATATATATATATATATATATATATATATATATATATATATATATATATATATATATATATATATATATGTATATATAAAGAGATAGATAGATAGATAGATAGATAGATAGATAGATAGATAGATAGATAGACAAACAGAAAGACAGATAGATAAATAGGTAGGTAGGTAAGTCGGTAAAACGAGAGAATGAGGAGTAATTGTAGAGGTAAGCAAAAGGCAGAGCAGGAAGAGAGAGAGAGACTACTAGACAGATGTTTTAGATACAAAGAGAAAAATGTATAAGTGGTAGACTATAGAGAGAGAGGAGGGAAAGAAAGAGAATAAGAGAAGAGAAGGGGAAGGAAGCAGAGACAAAGAGAGAGAGAGAAACTAGTTTACCTGTAGAAAATAAGAGAAAGCTCGATAATTGTTGTAACACAACAGTTGCATGGTTTGAGTTGGATAGACTGGACAGAGGACCATATCAGAATTATTACCTGTAGCAGGACAACGGAAGACAAATATTTTAAAATTTACAACTAGACCCACTGGCTGACATCTTAGTATTTCTTACCTATTGTTGTTGTTGTGGTGGTGGTGGTCACTCAGATAAAAACAATGAAAGAAGGTAATTAGTGTTTCTGTTCTAAAATATTCTTGAATTCTAAACATTTTTTTCAATACTTTACTATTTCTTTAGATTTAAAACGTCTCCCAACATATCTATTGTTCTACATGTGTGTGTGTATGTGTGTGTGTGTATATGTATATATATATATATATATATATATATATATATATATATATATATATATATATAT
>NC_069001.1:19116401-19118107 GCF_001194135.2 Octopus bimaculoides | reverse complement strand
TACAACTAGACCCACTGGCTGACATCTTAGTATTTCTTACCTATTGTTGTTGTTGTGGTGGTGGTGGTCACTCAGATAAAAACAATGAAAGAAGGTAATTAGTGTTTCTGTTCTAAAATATTCTTGAATTCTAAACATTTTTTTCAATACTTTACTATTTCTTTAGATTTAAAACGTCTCCCAACATATCTATTGTTCTACATGTGTGTGTGTATGTATGTGAATGTTTGTATATATATGTATGTTAAATTCAAACTACGATGAAAGTAAACAAAGTTTGCTTTCGAAACATTGAGATGTATTGAAAGATAAGGAAATAATTTTATTCTCAAATGCAGGATAATGCTAATAATATAGCATGAACAGGATAAACAACCCATATTTTGCAGAAAAATGTGTTGGTGGTCAACCATGTGACTCAAACTCACATCTCTGTGATTATGCGTCCAGTGCTTTACCTTTAAACTAAACTGACCCAACGACAAATTCTTCTGCAAATTTAGGATTTATAAATCTAGCTTTATAAGACGCCATTGTACATTAAATTCAAATTACAATGAAAGTAAATAAACAAAGTTTGCTTTAGAAATGTTGAGATGTATTGAAAGATAAGGAAATAATTTTATTCTCAATTGCAAGATAATGCTTATAATATAGCATGAACAGGTTAGCTTAAAGGTAAAGCACTGGACACGTAATCACAAGGATGTGAGTTTGAGTTTCATGGCTGGCTGCCAACAGAACTAATATATTTTAAATTAGTTGAGGGTTTATGGTATGGGAAATGTGAAACATTCTGCAAGTTAAGGGTAATATCCAAAAAGTAGGCTTTAGTTATATCATTGTCAAAAACAATGTCTAAGCCCGTGTTTCAAAAAAATTTAACCAACCTATTTTTAACCCATCTTTTTTTATATAGGTAGTTCTTCATTTCAGTTGTTCAAAAGAATATTTAACCATAACTCTACATTTATACATATCAATAAATGTAACAATACTGGGCTTAATAAATTAGTTTGGTCTCTAAAGGAACATAAACAATTTGATTTGGAATGGGATATTCTGTCTAGATCCTTTCCTTATGTTAAAGGTAAATCCTTTTGTTCACTCTCTAACGATGAACTGTACTTCATCCTGTTCTCAGAGAATCCTCTTGTAAATACATTTAAAGAACGTGTTTATCATTGCAAATATTGGCAAAAATATACTTTTAGTTCCTATAAGTGATTTCTGTCAGTCTATTAAATTGAATCTTTAAGTGTCTTCTTGCATTTCACCTCCAATAATTACATCTATTTCAAAGCCTATAATCTTTATTCCTATTCACCTATCACACTATATTTCTCCACTTTTATTTTTATGCTAATTTCTTTCTTCCTCCTCTTTCTCTTTCTATAAATTGCCTTTGACATTATATCTTAATGGTTTTTCAAAAAAAAAAATTAAAAAAAAAACTTACCTTCATCATATACACAGTTATCACATTCTGTTAAAATGTCTTATTGATGCGTTTTTTTAAAAAAAATTTTTTCCCTGATGAGAAGATTGCATTGTTTTACATCATTTTATTCCTTCTGGAATAATACCAATGTTTTCTTTGAAACATATGACAGAAGTATAAAGATTTGAATAACACCTGCATTTAGCTCCATTTATTTATTTATCTATCTATCTACCTATCTATATATGTATGTGTGTGTGTGTGT
>NC_069001.1:19108999-19111731 GCF_001194135.2 Octopus bimaculoides | reverse complement strand
ATATATGTATTTATATATGTATATATGTATATATATTTATGTATGTATGTATGTATATTTGTATGTATATATATATATGTATATATATGTACATGCGTATGTATACATGTATGTATGGTGAAGCATGACCTTCGAACTTTAGGTCTCACCGAGGCAATGACTAGTGACAGGGACCTTTGGAAATATGCAGTGCATGAGAAGAGCCAGCAAGCGAAGTGAGAGCATAAGCTGTGACCTCTGCCAGAAGTGTAGCCAGCTCACTTATTTGTATCTTTACTTCATTGGACACTAAACTCTACTTGCGAAGACCTGTCGGGGCAAGTGAAATCGAAATCGAAATTGAACCATATTCGATGACTGGCACCTGTGCCAGTGCAGCACTAACAGCACTGTCCGAGCATGGTCATTGCCAGAGTAGCTGTTTGGCTTCCGTGCTAGTAGTCCGTAAATAGCACCATTTGTGTGTAATCATTACCAATGTCGCCTTCTAGCACTTGTGCTGGTGGCACGTTAGAAAATCATTCGAGTGAGGTCATTGCCAGTGCCGCTGGACTGGCTCCCATGCAGGTGGCACGTAAAAAACACTTTTTGAGCAAGGCCATTGCCAGTACCGTGTGATTGGTCCTCGTGCCGGTGGCACGTAAAAGCATCCACTACACTCTTGGAGTGGTTGGCATTAGGAAGGGCATCCAGCTGTAGAGGCTCTGCCAAATCAGATTGGAGCCTGGTGTAGCCATCCAGTTCACCAGTCCCCAGTCAAATCGTCCAACCCATGCTAGCATGGAAAGCGGACGTTAAACGATGATGATGATGATGATGATATATATATATTTATATATATATACACCAGGCACCAGCCTGCTCTGGCAATGTTTCTACAGTTGGATGTGTTTCCTAACGACAACCACTCCGAGTGTGTAGTGGGCACTTTCTACATGCCACTGGCACAGGGGCCAGAGGGGGTCTGGCCACAACCACAATCGGATGCTGCTTTTTATGTGCTATCATCACGAGAGCCCGTCAAGGTGGTGCTTGCATGGGCCATGTACGGGGCATGGGGACTGGAATCGACAATGTTTGGATGGCGCTTTTCATGTACCACTGGAACAGGGACCACAGCTACAATTTCCATTTGATTGTTTTTTGATTTCATTTTGATGTTGATGTACTTGACTCAATGGGTCTCCTCAAGTACGGCATGTCGCCCTACGATCCAAGGGCACTTTTTGAGCTCGCTGGTTATGTGACACTGGTGTAGGTTACAGCTGTGAACTCACTTTATTTGCCAGGTCTTCTCAGTCATAGCATATCTCCACAGGTCTCTGTCTTTCGTCATTTACTCTGTAAGGCCCAGCATTTGAAGATCATGCTTCACCACCTCATCCCATGTCTTCCTGGGACTCCCTCTACCCTGGATTCCTTCCACTGTTTGGGATCAGCACTTTTTC
Source organism: Octopus bimaculoides (assembly GCF_001194135.2). Taxonomy (NCBI): domain Eukaryota; kingdom Metazoa; phylum Mollusca; class Cephalopoda; order Octopoda; family Octopodidae; genus Octopus; species Octopus bimaculoides. The sequence goes on along the minus strand of NC_069001.1, from coordinate 19,110,283 downwards.
ACACAGCTCTCCTCATCCATCCGTAGTACATGACCATACCAATGCAAACATCTCTCTTGCTCTTCACATCCAATGTTTCTTATGTCTAGCATTTCTCTCAGAGCGCTTACACTCTGTCGTGTGTGCACACTGACATTACACATCCAGTGGATCATGCTTGCTTCATTTCTTTTGAACCTATGCAAGTCTACAGCAGTCATGGCCCATGTTTCACTGCCATGCATCATACAATCTATCTATCACTCTGAGCAAGAGGCTCTTTGTCACCAGTAGGGGTAGAAGCTGTCTGAACTTTACCCAGGCTATTCTTATCCTAGAGGTAATGCTCTTTGCACATCCACCCCCCACTACTGACTTGGTCCCTAGGTAGCAGAAACTATCAAGTATTTCTAGTTTCTGCCCCTGGCATGTGATGGAATCTGTTTTCTGAGCATCTGTGGTGTTTATTGCTCCAGTGCATCTGCCACACGCGAAAGCTATCTTCCCAGTTAATCTTCCTTTGATGTTGCTGCACCTCTTATGCATCCATAGCTTCACCGGGGACATCTTATGTAGTTTCTACCTACACCTTTTCTACAGATCGAGCAGGGCCATCTACCTGAAGGGGTGTATGATGTGTTCGCCTTCCTACTTACGAGAACTTTGGTCTTTGCGACATTGACTCTAAGGCCCTTCACTTCTAATCCCTGCTTCCACATCTGGAATTTCTTCTCTAGTTCTGGTAGTGATTCTGCTATGAGGGCCAGGTCATCAGCATAGAGGAACTCCCAGGGGCAACCTGGCTTGAATTCCTGTTATTGCCTGGAGGACTATGATGAATTAGAGGGGGCTGAGGGCTCATCCTTGGTGGACCCCTACTTCTACCCAGAATTCTTCTTTATACTCATTGCCAACTCTAACTTTACTAATGGCATCTCTGTATAGGGCCTGTACAGCCCTTATTAACCGGGTTCGGCTGCTCTACATTGATAAGGGGCAATACCCCGAAACTAGTCTGTAGATGCCAGACCAGCAAGGTGAAGCAGCTGACCTCCCCTGTTCGAAGGTTGTAATGGACATAGGTTCGTGTGTCACATACCTAGCTAGAGGCAATGGCCTCTTGGAGCTAATCAACGGTAGCATTCGTCCTATTTTTTGGACTGCCATGTTGGCTTGGCGATAACTATTAATATCCAGTACCACTGCCATAGTCTCCTTTAGAGAGACTTAGAAATATTAAGCTCTCTCTCTCTCTCTCTCTCTCTCTCTCTCTCTCTCTATATATATATATATATATATATATAT
>NC_069001.1:19104112-19108654 GCF_001194135.2 Octopus bimaculoides | reverse complement strand
ATATATATATATATATATATACACACACACACACACATATGTGAGCATATGCAGGTGTATATGTACATATGTACATCTGTATACAGTTGTATAATAATATGAATATTATATGACACATGTAAATGTAATAACTATATAAGTAATAAGTGAAATATGGAATATAATGTATAATCTATAAATTATATTAAACAGTGCTAATATAAAAGTAGAAAAGAGCATTAGAGGTAGTAATAACAATTATAAAGGAAAAATGAAGATAGTAATGATACTAATAAAGAGAAAAGAATGTGGAAATATTGTAAAAAAAACTCTTTGTATGCATAACCAAAGAGATAATTAAACTATATCTATGAGAGTGTGTGCAATTTGTGGAATTGATTGTTGGGTGGTAAAAATTACTGTAAATGTAAACATATGTCGTCTGTAAGATTTTGGTTAATATAGGTAAGAAACACAAAAAAGAAACTTTTTTTAAATGGGATAGTTAAGAGAGGAAGTTTTTTTTCAAAATAAATACAGATTATATAAATGAAATAGATTACATATAAGAAAGAAAAATAAAAAAAAGAGAGAAGGGGAAAAATAATAAAGAAAATAGAAATAAAAACGATATATAAGGGCAAAAAATAGTAAAAATATAGGAATAAAAAATATCAAATAGATTGGCAATAGTTAATTAGTATAATAATAATAATAATAATAATAATAATAATAATAATAATAATAATAGAAGTAGCAATATTTAGAATAGGTGAGAGATTGTGAAAAAATAGATTACATACAAAAAATGTATATACCCATGCCAACCTTTCCTTCATTGGACACTAAACTCTGCTTGCGAAGACCTGTTGGGGCAAGTGAAATCGAAATTGCAATTGAACCAAATTCGATGACTGGTACCTATGCCAGTGAAGCACTAATAGCACCATCTGAGCGTGATCATTGCCAGAGCAGCTGTCTGGCTTCCATGCCAGTGGCACGTAAATAGCACCATTTGAGCGTGATCCTTACCAGCGTCACCTTACAGGCACTTGTGCTGGTGGCACGTGAAAAAACATTTGAGTGAGGGCATTGCCAGTGCTGCTGGACTGGCTCCTGTGCAGGTGGCATGTAAAAACACCATTTTGAGCATGGCCATTGCCAGTACCGCCTGACTGGCCCTTGTGCCGGTGGCACGTAAAAGCACCCACTACACTCTCGGAGTGATTGGCGTTAGGAAGGGCATCCAGCTGTAGAAACTCTGTCAGATGAGATTGGAGCCTGGTGCAGCCTTCTGGTTCGCCAGTCCTCAGTCAAATCATCCAACCCATGCTAACATTGAAAGCGGACGTTAAATGATGATGATGTGTGTATATATTAAGTGGTGGTCAAAAAGAATTGTCTAATATATGTATTGAGAAGGAGGGGAAGGTATATGAATATTTGGTATAGGTTTTTAATTAGTAAAAAAATATATAAGGGTAGTACAATATTTGTTGGGGTGGTAGAGTAACAAATGGATAACCAAATAGTGTAAGATAATTAAAATAGAGAGTATTTTGGAATAGAAATCATATATAAAGGTAGTAATAATGTAGAGAGAGATATTATACAAGAAACTGAATTATAAAGAGGAGTAATGATATGAAAGTAGTTAAGGAAGGAGGGGTGGAGGAAATTATTTGAGATTAATAAAAGAATTTTGACACATGTTTGCAAGAAAAAACTTTTTCATTTCTTGAATTTACAAGAGAACCGTTCATTTTCATTATTTTATAACTTTCTACTAGGCATAATTTTCAGATCCTGTTATTATGCCTATAAGATGGAGCTGAAGAGAGAATTTTCCAAGAAATTCAGTAATCTATATTGCTTCTTTTCAGTTGCCAAACCTTTTTAGATAGACCTGTGCTATTTTCTTTTCTAGGGGTCATTAAAGGATGATCTATGATTATTTAATCTTAATTTAAAAGGATTTTGTGTACATCCAATGTAAGTAAACTTTGAGAGATTATGGGTAATAATTGTTGTCTGGTATACTACATCTTTCATTTTACAGTCACCTTTTACCTCACAAGTATTCAGGTTTTTACAACCACAATTAGAACTATTGGTTGATACTCTATTATTATGTCTATATGTATTAAGGGTAATTGAGACTGTGTTATTCTGATAATTGTTGTTATTAGATATAGAATTATTGGGGCTAGTATGTATATTTGAAGGAGTTTTTTTATTGTAGAATTGGTCTAGTTTCCAATTGTTAAATGAAGAGATGATCCTATATAGGTCAGGAGATACTGAAAATCCAAATCTGATCATTTTGTTATTAAATATTTTTGCATATTTAGAGATTTTAAAGTTTTTTTTAATAATGTTTCTAATTGATTTAATAAAATTAGATTTTATATGTTTTGCAAAAGAAACCTATACCATATGTATGAATAGATGACCCACAAAATTTAAACTACTATAACAATAAGGAAAACAGCAATAATGTCATTTGGACTATAATAGTCCAAATTACATTATTGCTGTTTTCCTTATTGTTATAGTAGTTTAAATTTTGTGGGTCATCTATTCATACATATGGTATAGGTTTCTTTTTGCTATATTATTACCGCTAACTTTATTAATATTAGTTATGTGGTCATGTGAGTTATTAGGAGGATGAGGTGTAGTGGGATAAGTTAGATTTTTGAAGTGTGTAGATTTTCTGTTCTTATTTCGATCTATGGTTATTTGTTTTTGGTATGTATTGTCTGTATACTTGGGTTTAGGCACCAGAATTTAGTATGGTATTATCCATACAGTTTCAAAATAAGGTGATTAAAATGTATGCATACATGTGTATATATATGTATGTATGTATGTATATATGTATGTATGTATGTATGTATATATATATATATATATATATATATATATATATATATATATATATATATATAGATAGATAGATAGATAGATAGATAGATAGATAGATAGATACACACATATGTATGCATATATGTATGTATATACACATATGTATATGTATATATGTATATATATATATATGTATATGAATGCAATGTACGCCAGGCTTGCAAATCCAATGGAGGTTTCCAAACACATTTTAAGATCCACAAAGAGCAGAACTTATCTGCACATCTTGGTGGTCCACATTGGAGGTTCAATCTCTGTGGGTGTCATTTCAGAACATTGTCTGGTTTAAAAAGCCACATCAGATGCCATGATGGTACCAAGAAGTAGGTAAGGAGGTGATCAAACTCTGCACAAGGAGTAGACAAACACCATGAACCATATATATATATATATGAACCATATGTGCATATATATATATATTATGAAGGTGCATGGCTCAGTGGTTAGAGCGTCGAGCTTACAATCATGAGGTTGTGAGTTCGAATCCTGGACCAAGCTGTGTGTCGTGTTCTTGAGCAAGACACTGTATTTCACGTTGCTCCAGTTCACTCAGCTATAGAAATGAGTTGTACCGTCACAGGTGCCAAGCTGTAACGGCCTTTGCCTTTCTCTTGGATAACACTGGTGGCATGGAGAAGGGAGGCCGGTAATGCATGGGCAACTACTTGTCTTCCATAAACAACCTTGGACGGACTTGTACCTGGGAGGGTAACTTTCTAGGTGCAATCCCATGGTCAGTCATGACCGAAGGGGGTCTCAGCATATATATATAGAGGGAGGAAAAGAAATTATTCAGAAATAGTTTAATATTTATACATATTGTATACTTAAATACTAACTCGTCAGATGGTATCTGTGAATATTGATTAATTGGTATGTACTGGTATTAATAAAGGAGTATTGAGGTAAAAGAACATTCTAATTATATATTAATAAAATTATAATCTAAGCAGATTTTTTATATATAGTGAATATACCAGTATAGTTTTATATAAGCTAAGTATGAATTTATAGAGATACAAAGATTAGCTTAATTTTATGAATAAAGGCTAATTATAAATTAATAAAGAAATGAAATAAAATAATCAATTAGGGCAGAATACCATAGTAATAAAATAGCTCAATTACTAATGCTAAGGTAAAGTATATTTAGCTTATTAACACCAATAGAGAAGATTTATAGAAAAAGTATAATAATTCAAAATATATTAGACTAAAAATTATATATTTACTTATTTAGCTAATATCAATGAAAGACTGATGTCTGGTATCAGTAAAAGGAATATTTAAGTTATGGAACATTCATATTTTACACTAATCTTTCTATATATAAACTGAGGGATTATATTATAGGTTTAAGAAGTTATTATTGTTACTCCTTACATGATATTTATAGTTTCTTAGTGGTACTTGTAGTAGAGGCAACATGTTCTTTGGTTATCTCCTTAACTTCAAGGAGATTTTAGATATAATTATACTAATGTGTTCGTCTGTTCTAATTTAATTAAATTCTATGTCTTTGCACAGCTGAGTATTGCTCTGCATTTTGAATTGATGTAATGATTGCATTGCTCAATTAAATAGATTGCATGAAACAATCATACTGCATTACCTCTGGATATCCTTGTTGCTTAT
>NC_069001.1:19081510-19104012 GCF_001194135.2 Octopus bimaculoides | reverse complement strand
GAAAAGAACCAAAGTTCATGAACTCATCCATGAAAATCCACAATCATATATAGTAAAAATTAATAAGTAAATACCTGATAAATAAGTATAATAAAATACAAAGTAAAAATCATAAAATAATAATAATAAAACGACTACATGTGTTTCATGACCATGTTTTCAAATAGAAAATGAAATATCTTCAAATCGATTAAATCGATCGAAAATCAACTCTATTCAAAAATATAGCTAATCTTCAAGTCAAAATACAACAATAATAACAATAAAAAGAATATATATATCAACCAGTAATAAATAACAAATGAATGTATATAAAAATACTTATTATATTAAGATAGAAAAATGTTGAACAATATTATTAAAAAGAAATTTAATACTAATCTTATCGAAAATTATAAACGTGACATTATTAACTTTACGTTTATTAGAATATTAACTAACAGAAATATTAAATGCAAATCTTATCTTAATGAATCTTTCATTTAAAAAAAATTTAAACGAAGTTTTAGGTTAAACTAAACTTATAAACGTAATATAAATAACTTTAATTTTAATATAAACTAGCAAAAATTAATTTATATAAATTAATTTATATAAAAATAATTATATCACCATTAAATAAAAGAAAAAGACATTTAACAAAATTATTGAAAAGAAATACAAAATTTATCTAATCGAATCTTTAGTTTAAATAAAATTTTAAATGTTGTACTATTAACTTAACCTTAATTAGAATATTAACTAATAATCAAAGAAATTATTTAAAAAAAAACTACTTATTTATCCCATAAATCAAAAAGAAATATTAAACAATATTATTGGAAAAGATGCAACACTAAACTAATCAAAGTTTTGGTTTAAACTAAAATGATAAATTTTATACTATTAACTTAGTGTTAAATAAGGTACCGGCTAACATTAAACATCAATTGAATTAATATAAAAATACATATTTTTCCAATCAATGATTGAAAATCATTTAGCAATATTAATGAAGATAAAAGCAATACTTATCTCAGTGATGCTATTGTTTAAACTAAAAATTTTAGACATTAAACTAATAACTAAGCGTTTATTAGAAAGAAGTCACATGAAGATATTGCATACAAAAAAGGATAGAATAAAGAGATATAAAAACATGAATGAAAGTTTTATTTATAATTAAACTTTATATAACTTAAATCATAATAAAACAATTAACTATATTGTAAACATATGATGGAACGTTAAAATCTAAGTAATTATAGAGTCTAAAGAATAAGACTAAGATACATAACTTAAATAATATGTATGAAATAAGCTAAAATACTATAATTAAATTAATTAATTAAAATATTTATATTATTAATTTTATAAAAATCATAGTGTCATTAGAATATTAATTCCTTAAACTCACTGAAAATATTAATGTACCAATAAATACACAATTAATAAATATAATCTATAACTACTACATTCAGTAAAGAAGGAATGGTGTATATACTCACACACACACACACACACACATATATATATACATACATATACATATACACACACACACACACACACACACACACACACACATAAATATATGTATATGTATATATATATATATATATATAGACACAGTTAGCTAAGCTTATTATATAAATAACGTAATTTATGTCTACATTTAATTTTTCGTTCATCAAAAGAATCAATTAAAGTATTATAATTATTTAATAATGTCTCCTTAAATTTATTAGTACACAACTTACAAAAATTATTATCTATACGATAGGATTTCGCCTTACAAACTATCTCCCAATGTAAAATGTACTTAATATTTTTAGATTTAAGTTCCCAAATATATTTACTAAGGCCAGTAGAATTAATCAAATTTCTATTCTTAAAGGAGTGCATATGTTGAGCCACCTGTAATTTAATTTTATTAGAAGTCGATCCTATATAAATCTTATTTAAATTATAACCATTATGTTTATTCTCATCCATTAAAGTCACTATACATTTATACACGACATCTTTCAAATTGCATATATTATTAAATTTACATTTAGTCTTATCTCTACATGTACACTTAATTATATCCTGGTCCTCATTATTATTATTATTAGAATAAGTATTTAGTTTATATTTGTAATACTTATTTAACTTAAATCTATTAAAAGAAGAGATAATGTTACCAACATTATTATTAGTAGAATAACCTACACCCAAATTATTAGTAGAAAAGATATTATAATATTTTTTATTATCTCTAAGGAATATATCAATTACTTTTAAAATTTCTTTAATAATGTTAGTTTTAACTTGAACTCCATATGGAATGATTAGCCAAAGTTTGTTCTTATTATAGATATTATTATATTTATTATTTATATAATTAAATTTATCATTATCATTAAAAGAATTAAATTTAAATCTATTATTGTCTCCATTACAATTATGTTTATGTTTATGTAATTTATTATCATAATACATATTATTCTTACCATAATTACCTAAATAGACTTTATCAATAATTATAAAGGTTATGTTTATCAAATAGATCATTAATATTATAATCATTACTAATAAAATTATAATTATACTTCGGATTATTAAAAAATTTAATATCATTAGTATATCCCACCTCGTGAAGAGCTTTATTGTAATAAGGTGCATGTTTTTTGAAGATCTCTAAATTGGATGAAAGAAATATTCTCTTACCTAGAGTAAATGTTAACGATTTCTTAATTGAGGGTGGGTGATTACTTTTCACATGAATGTATTTAATATTTTCATTAATCTTATGATAAGGTTGGGTATTATCTGTAGATAAGTTAAAATTAGCATCTAAATAATTTATATTATAGTTCTCATTATAAATAGTAATCTTTAATCCATTTCTTTAAAAAAAAACTATATATTCTCTTATATAATTCTAGTGTTCTATTGGTGCAATACTTAGTTAGTAATTAAAGGTCATCCCTATATAAACCACCCTCCAATTTTTTAAGTTTTCAGGCTGAAGTTCTGATAATAAATATATACCTACTAAATCAGTTACCTGTGCTGAATGGGGTGCCCCCATTGGTATATCAAAATAGTCCCTAGTATCTTTCCAAGCCCACAACTTATTATTATATTTAATAAATGAAGTAACACATAAAACGCACACATGCTGGTGCTGCATAAAAGCATTTGTGCTTATGCTACGTTAAAATCACCATAGCACACACTCTAAAGTGATTGGTGGTATGAAGTTTATCCAGCCATAGAAAGCAAGCCAAATCAGAGTGGATCATCTTAGACAGAAACTGACAGAAGTCTCTGTGTGTGTAAGTGAGTGAGTGTTTGCTTTACTGTCTCCTTGCTGTTACAGCAGAGATTGGTATTAGGCAAGTGTCACTGTCATGGAAGAGGTATTTTTTGCTTCCAACCTGTGCATCAACCCCAAAAGTATGAAAGATAATGTTTATCATAGTGGTGTTTGAACTCAGATCATAAGACAAATGAAATACCACTGTGTTTTGTTTGGCATGCTAACAATTTTTCCAACTTGCCTGTCTTTTAGAAATTGTTTCAGATTTTTGTACATGGAGAATAGGTTTTGAAAGGTGAGGTAAGTTGATTATATTGATCCCATTGCATGCCTGGTACTTATTTTATCAGTCCTGAAATGATGAAAGGTAAAGTGGAATTTGAACTCAGAATGTAAGGATGGATGAAATGCTGCTAAGCATTTTGTCTGGCATGTTATTCTGACTGCTCATCACCTTAATAATAAATATGAAGAATTTGAACTCAGAATGTTAGCACACCAGACAATATATCCTTTAGAATTTTATCTGGTAATGATTCTGTTGGCTTGCTGCCTTAATAATAATAGTAATAATAATAATAATAATAATAATAATAATAATAATAATAATAATAATGATTCTTTAGGACTTTCCAGTATGTACAGACTAGACTATCAAAGCAAATAAACCAGATATTGTTGTGAAAGACCAAAACAATAAAGTCTGTTATTTGATTGACATGAGCATACCCTGTGGCCATAATATCTTGACAAAAGAATTTGATAAGCTCAGAAAGTATAAAGATTTGCTAACTGAAACTGAAAAGATGTGGCATCTAAAGATGGTTACAATACCAGTAATTGTAGGAACATTTGGAATGATCAAAAAAGGAACTGAAAATTATTTAAGAATGATTCCTGGCTAACCATCCATGCAGGAAATGCAAAAGAATGTCTCGACTGGTACATCACATGTACTGAGAAGAGCATTCTTGCTGTGAATTGTCTTTCCTTTTTCCCCCCCTTATTTTTTGTTTACCTTTTTTTATAATTTTTCCCTTTTCTCTCTGTCTTTCTTTCCTTTTTACTTGATCACATGACTTTGTAAATGAACAATCTGGTGTGTTTATTTTAATGGCCTGCCAATGTATATAGTGAGTTTCTCTTCCCTAGGTGTCAGGCAGACACTTGGCAAGAAATGGAAACAAAATTGAAAGAAGATTATGATGATGGTGATGGTGATGATGATGATGATGATAAGAAGAACAACATAATAATAATAATAATAATAATAATAATAATAATAATAATATTAAGAAGTTGGTTTTGGAATGATGTAGTTGTAAGTTTGATAGAACTGTACAGTATCTGGACAAGAAATATCTTCTACCATGAACCTTGGTATAACCAATATCTTGAGCATCAAAGTGTCGGATGACTGTAAATAGAGGATGAAGATGACAAAGAAGTTGTAGGTGGGTAAGAAATTATCAGACAGTAGGTGGTGGGGGGTGCAATGTTGTGGAAGGGCCACAAGATAGAACAAGAAAGAGAAATAGGAAAAATAAGGAATTGGAAATAGGCGAGGAGAATTCAAAATAACTATAAGTCATAGGATGTGTGTGTGTGTGTGTGTGTGTGTGTGTGTGTGTGTGTGTGTGTGTGTGTGACATGCTAAGGGACAGCAGGGTAAAGGGAACATGCTGAGGGATGAGCTGATGGGTTATTTCTGGTAGTGAGTGACATGATGACAAAAAAGGTTGCAACAGGTGATTCAGTGAGATGAAGGACTGTAGTAGGTGACATAATAAGGATGAGTGATGTTGCAAGACAAAAGACTACAATAAGTCATGTGGCACGGTTTATCTAGGAGGGCAAAAGCTTGAAAAAAATTTAGTGGACGGTGACAACCCATCCAACCCATGCCAGCATGGAAAAATATATGTAAGAAAAGGAAAAAGAAATTATGATGATGATGATTATGGAGATGGTAGTGATGTTGGTGGTGGCAGTGATGTTGATATATGTGTGCGCATATGTGTACACACACACACACACACACACACAAACATACATATATATTTTATATACATACTCAGTCATAAATATATAGTCAAAAGAGAAGAGAAAGAGAATTATTTTCATCATTTGTTGTAATTCTTAAAATATTTTTTTTTATTCTGGATGTTATTTAAAATGATTTCTGTTGGGATTCTGCCCAGTGAGATTATTACAGTAAAAGATGAGCAGGAAAAATAATCATTGTCATCATCATCATTATTATCACAATCGATCATCAACACTGTTGTTGTTAGTGTGGAAGCATGATGACCAAAATTATTTTGCAGTATTTAATTACTTCCTGTTACATTTTGTGTTGAGATATTGCTGAGAGTGATCGACTTTGCCTTTCATCTCTCTGGGATCAATAATGTCAATAACCAGTCATCATTGTTGTTGTTAGCAGTGGTGGTGGTAGTAGTGTTGGTATTGTTGCTGTTGTTGTCTAGCTCCAAATCAGTTCTCAGTAAGGAGACCTTGGAACAAACACACTTCAACCATGACCATACCATCTACTAAGATATTTCTTGGACTACATTTTCTAATGTGTCCTTCCCTCTCTTATAAGGATGCTAAGTTGTGATAAGATTTGGCTGCTATGAATAACAAGCTAAGCGAGCTCATGGAAGCCACTTTGTTGCCTTTAATGAATTCATTATATACTAAGGTCATTTTAATCAACTTGCTGTATCTCTCCGCCTCTTTTAAAATTTTTAGCCTTTTTCTGTTGGTAGACATTATTGGTATGATGCCATGACAGACAAAATAACTTGTTGGTATTTGATGAATTACTTTGTTTTCAATTAAAATTCCACAGAGGCCAACATTGCCCTTGAGCCTTCCCATGGGCATGAAAATAATTGTGATGTTGATAAGCCACAAAATATTGGTATCCATCACTCCTGGATGGGACTGGGGATGTGTGCTGCCTTGCTTTTTGATGGCTATCAGTGGTATGAGGGAGTGGTGCCCAGAGCACAGTACCACAGCAAACCTGTGAACAAGTAAAACACATGCATTGGGGATGAGCTGATTATAAGGTATTTGATATACATACATATATATATCATATATAATAGGTGCAGTTGTGGTTGTGTGGTATGAAGCTTGCTTCCAATCAACATGGTTTCGGGCCAGTCCCACTGCATGGCACATTGGGCAAGTGTCTTCTACTATAGCCTCAGGCTGACCAAAGCCTTGTGAGTGGATTTGGTAGATGGAAGCTGATAATAGAAGCCTGTCATGTGTGTGTGTGTGTGTGTGTGTGTGTGTGTGTGTGTGTGTGTGTGTGTGTGTAAGTGTATGCATATGTGTGTGAGTTTGTCCCCCCACCATCGCTTGACAACCGATGCTGATGTGTTTATGTCCCCATAGCTTAGCATTCGGCAAAAGAACCAATAGAATAAGAGACCAATAGACTAAGTAAGAGACCAATAGAATAAAGCTTAGAAAGAGTGAGTCCTGGGGTTGATTTGTTTGACTAAAGGCACTGCTCCAGCATGGCCACAGTCAAATGACTGAAACAAAAGAGTAAAAGGGTATACATCATCATCATCATCATTATTTAACGTCTTCTTTCTATGCTGGCATGGGTTGGACGGTTTGACTGAGAACTGGTGAACCAGAAGGCTGCACCAGGCTCCAATCTGATCTGGCAAAGTTTCCTAATGCCAACCACTCCGAGAGGGTAGTGGATGCTTTTACATGTCACTGGCATGAGGGCCAGTCAGGCGGTACTGGCAATGACCACGCTCAAAAGGTGTTTTTTACGTGCAACCTGCATGGGAGCCAGTCTGGCAGCACTGGCAACGACCATGCTCGAATGTTGTTTTTCACATGCCACCAGCACAGGTGCCAATAAGGCAATGCTGGCAACGATCACGCTCGAATGGTGCTTTTTACGTACTACCAGCATGGGAGCCAGTCAGTGACCCTGGCAACGATCATGCTTAGATGGTGCTTTTAATGTTCCACTGGCATGAGTGCCAATCAGGCGGTACTGTCATCGGCCACGTCAGCGATTTTGATTTCACTTGCTTCAACAGGTCTTCACAAGCAAAGTTTATTGTCCAATAAATGAAGAGTACTCATAAGTGGGCTGGTTATACACCACTGGCATTGGCCACCGGTTATGGTCTCACTTGGCTTGTCTGGTCTTCTCAAGCACAGCATATCTCCAAAGGTATTGGTCACTAGTCATTGCCTTGGTGAGGCCCAATATTCAAAGGTCATGCTTCATCACCTCATCCCAGGTCTTCCTGGATCTACCTCTTCCACAGGTTCCCTCAACTGCTAGGGTGTGACACTTTTTCACACAGCTATCCTCATCCATTCGCAACACATGACCATACCAGCGCAGTTGTCTCTCTTGCACACCACATCTGATGCTTCTTAAATCCAACTTTCCTCTCAGGACACTTACACTCTGTCATGTATGCATTCTGACATTACACTCATCGGAGCATACTGGCTTCATTCTTTGCAAGCTTATGCATGTCCTCAGCAGTCACGGCCCATGTTTCACTACCATGTAGCATGGCTGTTCATACACATGCGTCATACAGTCTACCTTTTACTCTGAGCGAGAGGCCCTAGTCACCAGCAGAGGTAGGAGCTCTCTGAACTTTACCCAGGCTATTCTTAGTATAGCAGCTACACTTTCAAAGCATCCACTCCCGCTACTGACTTGGTCACCTAGGTAATGGAAGCTATCAACTACTTGAAACACTGCAAAAGAAAATGTTGAAGGAATTCCATGTTGGACATTCTGGTATTTTGAGGATGAAAGCTTTAATGCATAGCTACATGTACTGGCCAAAAATGGATAGAGAAATCGAAAATTTAGTGAAAAGCTGCAGAGGATGTGTACTAGTAGCAAAATTACTGACGATAAAACCTTAGCCAAAAGTAGATGTTTTGTGGCCGAGACTACACATCGATTTCACTGGTCCCTTGAGTGGTTTATACTACTTAGTGGTAGTAGATAGTTTCTCTAAAAGGCCAGAAATTTGTTAGCATAAAAAGCCAACCTCCTCAACTGCGACAAGTTTTCTACATGAGCTGTTTGTGAGATTTGGCATCCCAGATGTGATAATGTTTGACAATGGAATGCAATTTGTGTCTTTTGAGTTTAAAACGTTTTGTAAAACATTCACTATAGAACATGTAACTATAGTGCCATACCATCCCATCTCAATACATTCAAGAGATCCCTAAGAAAGTTGAATAAGGAAGTCATGGATGAGGTAGCTCTACAACAATTCTTAAGAGTATACTATGTGACACTAAATCCAACCACACTAGAAAGTATGTCACCAGTGGAGCTGATGTTTGTGAGGAAAGTAAAATCAGTCTTTGATAAATTACTACCTGGTAAGAAAAGAAGAATTGTAATAGATATTACAGCAAAATATATCTGTTAGGGCATATAAGAATTGAAAACAAAGTTGGGAAGATGGTGTGATTACCAAATGCATAGGAAAAATGCAAAACTTGGTAAAAGAAAAAAAAGGATTATATAACAGACAGATGAACCAACTAAAAAAAAAGATTTGTTGAGTGCAAACCCAAGAGAATAGAAGAACCAATGGAATGGTTATATGGTACTTTTCAAGTACCAATGCCACTACAAATAATTGAACCCAGACGCACAAGCAAAAGAAAAAGAAAATGTACGGAGTTCCTGGAAGTGGATGCTAAGTGGAAAAAATATTAAATGTGTAACTGTATGAAAAGAAAAAGTACTCAAAAAAGGAAGGTAGTGTGATGTAAAAATTATTGTTAATAAAAAGAAATAAAATAACACTCCCTAAGAAAAAATACCTAAAGAGGAGATATTATGGGAATAGTAATAATAATAGAACACCCCCTCCTATGTGACGAGGGGTTTGTGCTAGTCATTACAAAGACATAGGAAGTCGAGCAGAGTGTCAGTCAGGTAATCGTTATAGATAGTTGTGTATTTACTTGTTTAACTAACTATACTGCTATACCAGTGTGGATGTTGTAACAGTCCAACATTGGATTACAACAGTATATTAAATATTTTTTTTTTAACTGCGGTCTGGATTTTCATGTCACTTGTGTTTTGATGTAAACATGTTGGAAATGTCTGTCTTGTCAACCAGAAAATAGTTTTGTTAATTTTTTTTTTTTTTGTAATATCTTCAATTGATTTGGATTTAACATTTTTCTTTGATAAGAGTTTTTAGTCTTCAACACACAATTATATTTTGTTGTTATCCGGAATTTTAGTTAGATGTTTTACAAACAACTTACAGATGCAAGTGCTACCAGATGAAAGCTCTGCATACTGAATGCCAGCAAGTTTATGGGGTCATCAGCAGAGAATGTGTGCCATTTTGGGGCCTACCTCCCAACAGCGTCATTGTGCACTGGCCCCCACTCACTGAAATGAAGCCTTCCCTGCCAGATCAACTGGTTATCACATTTAGATCAATATTCTTTTAGCCATTGCTCACCATTTCTTTTTAATCAAATCCAGTGGATTGCTTTTCCACTGTAGTTTGGAAATCACTCTTGGTGGTATTTGCTTTATGATGAGTTAGGCCTAATGATAACAATAGTCACCTTACATTGTATCCAACAAATCCTCTAAATCTGACTTTGATTGGAAAATGCTCTGCTTTCCAGCTTGCGTCTTCACATTCATTGAAGAGGTTTACATAACAGTCAATCTTTCGAGCCCGAGTGGTGTTCATGTTATCTTCATGAGGAACCATTAACTTGACTAGATTTACCACTTTCTTTCTTTCACACCATATTATGGTTTCTTCATAACTGAGATGGGAAAGAATCCTGGGTACCCTGGTAAATCTGCAGCCACCTTCCAATAGCCATTCCACTTTTCATCGTTCACAGGAAGTTTCTTCTTCAAACAGATCTGCTGTCCTGAGCACACGATGGTAATTAAATCTCTGTTTGGTTCTTTCAGTGGTTTTTTGCCACTGTTGATGAGAGCAATAGCATTGAAGATGACCTTAAGGACCAGATTGTGTCTTGATGTACATCTGTTCAATGCCAGTGAATAACTAGAAAGAATATGTTTCAGTGTTCCGACTGTTCCACATCTGCATATATCATTTTCCTCATGTTCCTCCTATTTCATCATCTGTCCTTGTTGAGAGCATTGGAAATTTACATATGAAATAATATTATTCAATGAATGAAAGTTTAAATTGATTGCAATTTTTGATAAAGAGTGTGGGGGAGAGAGAGGTGGAGACCAGCTGTAAAAGTATGACTCTAACTAGAAAAGTAATGAGAAAATAATGCCAGCTCTCAATTGTAAATTATTGTAGCAGAAAGGATGAAACAAAATGCAGAAAATCTTGATAATAATTGTACGGTGATAATCATGGTAATTATTAGTCAAAGCTATTGTCAGAAGAATTGAGGAAGAGTTTTTGGTTTCTTTAGACTGTCTTTTTTATTATTTAATGAGTGCAGCGTATTCAGTTCTGATTAACGAATAAATATCATTTGCAATTATTTCCAAGAGCAATCAGGAATGCAATTCACAGTAACATTTGAAAAAGAGCCAAGATGAAAAGAAGACAGAAATCAATTCCTTCCTGGGTCTTAATTATTTCTACAGATTCTTCTATCTTTCAGATTCATGGTGTTTGAGTGGGGAGTGGAGAGATTACAGCTTTCATTCACTCTCCCAGGGTCTTCTATCACCACACTCTCTTCAACTTCTTGGACATGTTACTTTGAGATGTGCTAGCACCTCCTTCTCCATTTCATCTCTCCTGCTGTTCCTCTTATGTTACCCTCACCACTACCACCACCACCACCACCACCACCACCCTCTCACAACTATAAATCGGTTCCTTTCATTATACTGTTGTAAGTTCACCCAATACCTCCCCAAAAGTCATCATTCAAGTACTTGGTGACCCTGTCAGTGATGGTTCCACATAAAAAGCACTGGTGGTGATACTGTTAAAAGTACCCAGTATATTATGTACTCTGGTTGGCATTAGGAAGGGTATCCAGCTGTAGAAACCATGCTAAAACATCCAATGGAGCCTGGTATGGCACCTCAACCATGCCAGCTTCTGTCAAACTGTCTAACCCATGCCAGCATGGAAAACAGACATTAAACGATGATATATATATGTATACACACACACATATAGTGAGTCCGTTCACTAGACTTGAACTTGCCCCTTGGGTTTGATCTGTTTGATGAAAATAGTGGTCTGTGAATTTTAGCCTTCTTTGTTTGCTTGGTTGGCTTGCAGGTGGTAAAGGTCCATATAATGATTTGCTTGACATATGGTCAGCATAAGACACATTAAAGGTCTTGTACAGAAGTTGAGTGTATGTGCCATCTAGTGATCACTGTTGGGCCACCATAAGAGACCAGCATTCAGGGCTGTAGGGCAGAACAGATTCTATTATAGAATGAAACAGGTATAGTTTTAGGTTATGTGACAGTTGCAGTACTTCCCAAGTTTTTCATAGCTTGTTAGATGCTGACCATGTTATTGCTTTAAGAATGTTAACATTTGTGATGGTAGAGTGAATAAGAGAGCCCAGATAGCAGAAGTCAGTAACTAATTCACCCACACCAGCATTTTCAGCAATGATTATGGTCTTTGTGTGTGAACATTTTATTGAGAGATCATCTTCAATGGCAGCTGACTCCAGTTTTGTGAGGAGAGGTTAAGGATTTCTAGCATTTGTAATTGTATGAGACAAGTGTGACCTCATCTACAAAGTTGAGATCAGTGAGATACAATGCTTGATGATGTGAACCTTGGCAGGGACAGAGTTATGTGTGGTTCAGATACCATAGCATGCCTTAGTACATAATCCATTGCTATAATGGAAAGGAGAGTGGGAGGTAGAGGGGAAGGGAATACTGTTAGCGGACACAAATAGAGGTAGGGATGTTAGGGGGTTGTGTTGTAGGAAGGAGATTCAACAGGAACACATTGTGTGCAGACAGATTCATATGGGTACTAAGGGAGAATGGGAAGAGGGAAGAGAATACAGTAGTGGGAGGATGGGGGAGATGTTAAGAAGGTAGGTTGTTGGGGAGAGGATTGGTCAGGGATGTGGACATAAACAACATGCCTGCATGGACTCGGTTACTTAGCCTCTCAAACAGCAAATCATCAATCATTGTGGCCGTTTGTCATCTCTGTGAGGCTCAACATCTGAAGTTCATTTTTCACCACTTTGTTCCATGTCTTCTTGGGTCTTCTTTTCCACAAATTCCCTCCACAATTAGAGATCAGCACTTCTTTATACGCACACACACACACACACATGTGCACATGTATGCATATCTTCCACAAAAACACCCATTGCCACTGTGTCTACCATTGTTGCTGTCAACATCATCATTATCATTTTCCATACCATTTAACTCTGCTCATCCAACACTCCTCCATCCTCTCTGGACAATGGACTGAAATACAAAACAGAACTTTCTTTCTCGCTTTCCTCTTCCCTCATCTCTCTCCCCCTCTTTCTCCTTTTCTTCCTCCCATCCTTTTCCCATCTCTGTCTCCCTCTCTCCCTCTCCCTTCTCTCTCCCTTTTCTCCTCTTTCTATCTCTCCTTTCCCCTCTCTTTTTTCTCTCTTGCCTTCTTTCTCTTTCTGTCCATTTCCTTCTCACTTTTACTCCTCTCTCTCATGTTTCTCTTCTTCTCCTCCTCTTCTCCATCAGTTCTCTTTCTTCTCTTCCTCCCTTCTGTCTTTCCTTTCCCCTTTCTCTTTTCTTCTATCTCACCTTCTCCCTTTTCTCCCTCTCTCCTTCCCACACTCCATTCCATTCTTCCTTTTTTACACCTTTCTCAGGCCCCTTATCTTTTTTCCCCTAACTTACTTTCCCACTCTCTTCTTCTCCACATTCTTCCCACTCTGCCCACTCACACCACATCTATGAAGAATTACCGAGAGAGAGAGAGAGAAACAAAGCATTAGAGATAGATACAGAGAGAAACTTGTAGAACGAAGCAGAGAGTTAGAGATAGAAATGTTGAGAGAATGTTCATCCAAGTCTTTCCATTCGTTTTTGTTGTCTCTTTTTGGATGTCAGCCAATATTTGCAGTAATTTATTTCAGTTATCGATCTCTTCTTTCGTTACAATAATTGATTCCACTTAAAGACTTTGATTGGCTAACAACCAGCTTACAGCAACATACATACTTGTTGTTGCTGTTGTTGTTGGTAGTGATGGAAGTAGTTGTGTACATGTACTGGCAGTAGCTATGGTGGTGGCAATGGTGGTCAGTCTGGTTTACAAAATCAAGAAATGGCTTTTGTTTTCTTATTTTTCTTTGTCAATCTTTTCCTTTGATTGTTTTGAATTTTTGTTTTGTTTTTTATTCATTCTCTAATTTTAAAAAATTGTTTTTATTTTCATTTTTTGCTTTGTTTTGTGAATTTTAAAAATTTCTGGTTCCACTTTCCTCTCCCTGTCTGATTACTAAAGAGGAGTGAGGTGGCATCATATTTATTTACTTTGGTGGTGAGGGCAGTTCATGCTTCTACTCCTGACATGGTTTCCACCAGTGGTAGTTGTGGTTTGGTGCTTGTCACAGTAGTGGTGGTTGTGGTGGTAGCAGTAATAGTATCAGTTGTAATAGTTGATCCATGTCATACAAAACTGGGACTGTATATTAAATGTGGTTCAACAGAACAATATATTGGAAGAAACAGGAACCTAATTGAGATTTCATTGGTTTTTCACACTGCACCTGCTTTTTTACTAAACATATCTCTCTGTCTGTCTCTCTCAACACATATGTATGTATATATATGTATACACACACACACACATGCACATACATATGCTGTCATCGTCATCGTTGTTTTAATGTCCATTTTCATGTTGTCACGGGTTAGATAAAATTTATTGAGACAGGCTTTCCATGGTTAGATGCCCTTCTTGTTGCTCACCCTTGTTTTTCTGTCAAGGTATTTTTCATTTCACCATTTCACACACACACACACTTGCATGCTAGTGTGTGTGTGTGTGAGCCTTGCAGTATTTGTTCCATCTCTTTGCTCTCTGAGTCCAGTTCCTGCAGAGGTTAGCTTTGCTTTTCATCATTTAAGGGTTTATAAATATGCTACCAGCCTTGTACTGCTGCAGCTCTCCATGTCTCTTTCTAGCTGTCACATCCTAGATGTTCAACTGAGCTAAAAGTCGGAAGCCTGGCAGGATGTTTGCGTTTACATAGCCACCTAAAACCATGGTACATGTTGATACTAAAACGTGCAAGAGAAGTTAGCTATAAGAACAGCCATGGAATTTCCTTCCAATAATCAAAATACTAACTAAATATTGATGACATTCTATGTTTCAATGGTGACAAGAAGTATTAGAGGGCAGGATGGAGATATGGTATAAAAATTGAGCAGGGATTGGGTGGAAAAAGTTAAGGAAGCTAGTGTCTTATTTAGCAAGAAAGGTTTTCACTATATGAGTGAAAAACAACTTCTATGATGCTTCCATACAAAATATAATATGGAAATATGGGGAGAGTGAAGAGGATGAAAGGAGTCTGGATTGAAATAAGGTAAGTGTACTCAACTGGATGTGTAAAGTTAGCATGAATGAAGGACAGAACAGAGATGACCCTAGGGCAAAAAACTGGGTACAAAAGGGATCAGTTGTCGTATGCAAAAGAGAAGGGTGTGCTAGGCTAGACACATGTATCATGCTGGGATAGACACAGTCCATCTGAAATAGAAGGCTGAGGAAAAGTAAGTAGCTGTGAATGTTACATGTATAAAGTGTAACATTCACAGCTACTTGCTAAGGTTGTTTCACTTTAATTTAATTATCCATCAATAAATCTTTTAATGCATAAATTCATAAAGATTCATAACACTGTTTCATTGTGTTAAACATTTCCACTATGCCTGTGGTTTGAAACACAAATGTTGAAGTATATAGACCTTCTCTCTCTCTCTCTCTCTCTCTTAGCCTCCCTTTCTGCTATATATATACATTTCTCCATTTGAGTCATTACCTTCCTTGGCATAAGTGTAACACATGGATGAAACAGGCAGGAACTGAGGAACGCTTGGAATAATATTATAGATAACAATAATAATAAAGATGATTTCAAATTTTTGCATAAGGCCAGCAATTTTAGGGGAAGGAGCACATTGATTATCTTGACCCTAGTACTCAATTGGTACTTTTTTCATCGACCCTGAAAAGATGCAAGACAAAGTTAACCTTGGCAGAATTTGAACTCAGAACACAAAGACAAACAAAATGCTGCTAAGCATTTTGCTTGGTGTGCTAACAATTCTGCCAGCTCACTGCCTTAATGATAATCCTTTTTACTATAGGCACAAGTCTGAAATTTGAGGGGAGAGGGGCTAGTCAATTACATCAATTCCAGTGTGTAACTGGTACTTATTTCATTGATCCTGAAAGGACAAAAGGCAGAATTAGAACTCAGAATGTAAAGAGGGACAAAATGCTGCTATTCATATTGCCTGGCATGCTAACGATTCTACCAGCTCGCTGCCTTAATAATAATAATAACAATAAAATTGAAGGAAGGAAATGTACTGCAGCCAGAGTTTTTTTTATTTCTTTATGTTAATTAGCTCAAATTTCACAGCTCACATTTTTACAAGTTTCTTCCTTTCATTATACTTGTGTGGTTGGGACAGGTGGAAGAATGTGTGTGTGTGTGTGTGTATGTAGGGGGTGGATGGATGGGTGGGTGGATGGTTAAGAGTGAGAAAGAGACAAAATGCTGGTATGATTAATAAACTGTTCTCTCACATTTTACCTTCATTCACTATACTTGTGTGTGGTAGTTGTGGTAGTGGTAATTGTGACAGTAGTTGTGATTGTAGTTAGGATTATGTTGGTAGTAATTGTGGTGGTCATGGTTGTGGTTGTAGTGGTTGTATTACTGGTAATAACACCTAGAGAGATGGTGATGGTAGGAGTAATGATGATGATGGTGGTGATGGTAATTGTACTTGTATTACTGATGGTGGTATAGTTGTGATGACAATGGTGGAAGTACAACTTCCATGTATTATTTAAAAAGCTGCTTATTTAATCTTGCTTGAAGTAAGCCAGCCAACTGGTCATTCAGCCAGCCTGGTCTGTGGGCCAGTGAGGCAGTGGGTAAATTGTAGGAGTTGTGGTGTTGAGTGGAGGTTATTTACATCTATGTTAATGTTATTTAAAGAATATCTGTCTCTTGTTTTAATTCTATTGATTTTCTACAAGAATCTCTAGAAACAGTGGCAGAACTCAAGTTATTATCCTAGCTATTCTGTATTAACTGTTCACAGAATTTTATGAATAGAATGAGTTGATAGAGCATCAACCTGTGGTGTTTGTTTCATCTCTCTGCACTCTGAGTTCAAATCCTGGGGCAGTGTCAGCCTTTAACTTTCACTCCTCACGGTTGATAAACCACTTCTCTCTCTTTTTACTATGAGAAGGGTTTAAGAAAAGACTGTTCCCATTGTGTCCCCTCCAATTCTTTTGCTACCACTTTGTCAACAGTCTAATGATAGCTGGTAAGCTGAAACTTGGAAGATACTGTCAACATTTTCTCTGTAAAAATTAATAAATTCAAGCCAAAAGTATTGAGTAATCCTTCACTTTAATGTTGAATTATTTTTATGCATAACGTTACATAAAAACCAACATTAATATCTATCTATCTACAAGTGGGTAGACAAATGAAAGAAGAGCAATCAACACATTTATTGGGAGTTACATGTATGGATCAAAACAGTTTGATTCAAACTCCTTGGTACTCTGAATTTCAAGCATGTCACTAGTCTTCAGCCATTGGTTCTGAATGAAAGTTTGATTGAAGTGGGTCAGTGTCTGCTAATGGACATTAACCTACGATTGGTTGAGAAAGGTGTCTCAGTTTGATGTTGGTATTTCAGTGACAACAATTAGTTGGAAAATACTGCATGGTGTAAAAGAAATTGACTACGTGGTGGACAGGAAATTGGTTGCATGGTTGGCAGGAAGTAGGGAGGGGTGGTAGATGTGGGAGTATATATGTATATATGTGTATACGTATATGCCCATATGTCTACTTGTATGTGTCCTTACTTATATGAGTGTATGTGTGCATAGATGTACATTCATACATCTGTTCATGGGGGTTAGTTTGTGATGGTTACCTTAGTGCAGATGGTGCTGGAGGTGGCTGGTACTAAGGAGGTATATCCAGGTTGTCAGTGACCAGTGGCTTGAAATTTACCAGAAGCGTGTACCTCTGATGACAGCAATATGATACCTCATATTTCTTGTTGATGGACACTGAGTTAGTAGATGATATGCAGTTTCTTACAGAGGGGCACCAGGTGAATATGGTAGCACCCTGTCGACAATAGTCCACTTGATGCTGGGTCTTTTGTCTCAGAGGTCACAAGTCTCCAGAGAAAGCATGACAGGGAAGTGGAGTTCTCTTTATCCCTGGATCTAAATGAATGCAAGTACTAAGAGTATCTTCCCTTGAACTGCAGCACAAATCACCAATCCCCAATACTTCTCTATGCCTGTCTAGCCACATTCTTTCGCCCCTTGCACATAACCACGCGAGTATATATACATATGTGTATGCATGAGTGCATATGCTCATAATACACATGCACATGCATGGGTGTGCAGTGGTGTACATGTACACACATACAAGCCCATATACATGCACACCCATGCATGTTCATGTATGTACACATGCACACTTACGTGTATGTGCACATGTGCATGTGCTTGTGTGCATATATGCATGGAGATAAGTGTGCATGAATGTATATGTGCATGTACGTGCTTGCATATGTATGTGCATTTGTACATGCATGTGTGTACATGCATGCATTTGTGTGTGTTTGTGTGCATGCATGCATGTGCACGATGTGTGAATGTACATCTATGCACACTTACACACTTGTATAAGTATGGATACATACACACAGATATATGGGCATATACATGTACACATATATACATATATACTCTATATACATATATACATCTACTACCCCTTCCTACTTCCCCCAACCACATGACTGATTTCCTGTCCACCATGTAGTTGATTTCCTGTTCACCATGTGGTATTTTCCAACTAATTGTTGTTGCTGAAATATCAACATCAAACTGCAACACTGCGTGACCTTTCTCAACCAATGACAGGCTAACATCCAGTAGTAAACAATGACTCTCCTCAATCAAACTTTCATTCAGACTCAGTGGCCGGAGACTAGTGACACACTTGAAACTCAGAGTACCAAGGAGTTTGAATCAAACTGTTTTGATCCATACATGTAACTCCCAATAAATATGTTGAGTGCCTTTCTTTTGTCTGTCTACTCACTTGTACAATTGTTCCAAATTCTGTTGAGCACCATTCACAAACCGTTTGCAATGAAGAGACAACCATTATCGTACTCACTGAGGAATATCCAAATACCCATAAGGAAAATCTATTTGATGTGACTTACGAAGACCAAAAGTGTTATCAAACAGATGTGCTGAAAAGCTTTCTTCTATGAGAACCTTTCCACTACTACATCTCTGGATAAGTTTAGCTTCAAATCCCAAAAGTGACCCTCATGTATGAAAGACCTTGAGAACTTTGAAACTGACTTATGGGTAAGGTTTTGGCATTATTCTAACCCCTTGCTCAGATCCTTAAATGTCTATATGACCAGTATTAAACAATCACCCAATCTATACATCCTCCCAGACAAAACAAAAAATATTTATGAAACAAACATTTCCACACATTCAAGACTCCTCACAAGTGCCATCACCAAAACATACAAAAACCCCATAATTCCACATACAATGACAGAAACACAGAAGCAAAGGAGCTAGCTACCTCCCTGCCCCCTGCTATATTACACTTAAGGACCACAAGCCTAATTTCCATTCCAACCCCAAATGCAGGCTGATCAACCCCTCCAAAAGTGGGATAACTATCATTAGCAAGTGTATTCTCAAGACTATCAAATCTGACATCAGAAGGGCTACAGCATTAACTCAATGGAACTCCAGCACACATGTGATAGACTGGTTCCATGATATTGAAAATAAATCAGCCTGCAAATTCACTTAGTTCGACATTGTTGACTTCTACCCTTCTATATCTAAGCCCCTCCTCCTGGAGGCCCCAGCTTTTGCAGGACAATTTACCAGCATTAGTGATCTTGATATCAGGATCATCATGAATGCCAATAAGTGAATTTTGGTCCATAATGATTCCTTCTGGATGAATAAAGAAGGTGATCCATTGTTTGATGTCTCTATGGGGTGCTTTGACAGGGCTGAAATCACTGACCTTGTTGGGTTAAACATTATGGATACCCTCAAGAGATGTACCCATCCACATAGGTCGGCCCTCTACAGGAATGATGACTTGGCTATATCAAACCATATGAATGGCCATGCCATGGACAGGTTTAGGAAGGACTTGATAAAAATATTCAAAGAGTTTGGATTGTCCATAACGGTTACTACCAGCCTGACTACTGTCAATTTCTTGGACGTAACCTTAGACCTGTACATGGGCAAATACTACTCCTACAGGAAGCTTAATGAAGAAATGGTATATATCCACAAGAGCTCAATCCCCACAGCCACCGTATAATTAGAAACCTGGCTTCAGGCATTGGCAAATGGGTGTCTTAACTCTCAGCCAACATAGAGATCTTTGATAGGGCTGCCCCCTCAGTACAAAGCTGCTTTGGCTAGGAGCGGATTTTCTAAGCTCACATATGTGGACAAACCCCCAACCCTCCTCTCCTCCTCCCAAGACGAAAAAGAGAATAATCTGGTATAACCCCCCCCCCCCATCTAAACTAGAAGTTTCTACCAACGTAGCCAGGGGCTTCCTGTTGTTAATAAAGAAACATTTCCCCAGAGGCTACAAGTATTACAAACTCTTCAAACCCTTAATGTCACCATAAGCTGCTCATGCTAAGACAACATTGCATCTAACATTACACGCATTAACAGACGTAAAAACGCACCCACACAAGCCCCAACCCCAACCTGCAACTGCTGAAACCCTACCACCTGCCGTCTATGAGGATCCTACCTCTCAAGGGCTGTAGTGTACAGAGTCACCCTTACACCATCCTATGGCATTATTAGGCACTATACAGGAATGACAGCCAATGACTTCAAGGGAAGATACTACTCCCAGCACTTGCATTCATTTAGATCCAGGGATAGAGACTACTTCACTTCCCTGTCGCAATTTCTCTGAAGACTTCATGACCTTTCAGATGAAACATCCAGCATCAAATGGATTATTGTCGACAGGGCGCCACCATATTCACCCACCACCCCTAATTGCCAGCTGTGCCTCTGCAAAAAACTGCATATCTACCAGCCTGTAGTATCTACCAGCCTGTAGTATCTACCAGCCTGTAGTATCTACCAGCCTGTAGTATCTACCAGCCTGTAGTATCTACCAGCCTGTAGTATCTACCAGCCTGTAGTATCTACCAGCCTGTAGTATCTACCAGCCTGTAGTATCTACCAGCCTGTAGTATCTACCAGCCTGTAGTATCTACCAGCCTGTAGTATCTACCAGCCTGTAGTATCCATGATCAAGAAATATGAGGTATCATAGCACCACAAATCACCAGTCCCCAATACTTCTCCATGCCTGTCTACTGCATACTCTCATCCCTTGTGCATTACCCCTTATACAAGGGTAATCCCAAAAGTAAGGTCTTTAAAAATATTTAGAAATTGCAGAAACGTTTATTGTCAATGATGTTTACATCATTTTAAAGTTTGAACATTTATCTATTTTTCTACATAATCACCATTTCGGTTGATGCATTTTTGTAGGTGCTGGTGCAGTTTTTGTATGCCCGTGTCATACCAGCTCACCACCATGTCATTGAGGAAGCTTTGAACCTCCTATTTCACCTCGCCGTTGTTGCTGAAGTGTGTTCTGGCCAAATGTTCTTTCACCTTATATGAAGTATCACTTCAAAAATATGGTTACCCATTTTACCTTTACATAAGAGAAAATTGGAAAAGATACCTGGATGACTGTTTTACCATTTGGAAGGAGAATATCGACAGACTTTTGGATTTCAAATCAACACTAAATGATATACATAGTAACATTCAATTCACAATGGAATATAACAAAGAACAGCTTCCATTTTTAGACATCATGATAAAAAAAGTCAACAATCAAATTATAACTGACATCTATTATAAACCAACTGACTCAAAACAATATCTCCTCTTTAGCTCATGCCACCCAAAACACATCAAAATAAATAACCCTTTCAATTTGGCAAAAAGGATCTGCACAATAGTGTCTAATAGAACTACTCAGAACCTTCGTCTTCAAGACCTCAAAACAACGCTTACTGAAAGACAATGTCCAGCCTCTCTTATAGACAAGGGAATTAAATGTGCCAAAAAATTAGACATAAAAATACTAAGGACAACAAAACATAACACCACACCTCATCTCAAAATACTACTGTTTATATCAACACACAACTCCAGAAACAGTGAAGCATTCAACACTATTGTGAAAAATCACCCTTTACTAACTAGAGATCCAAAAATGAATGACATCCTGAAAACGCACAAACTCATCAAATGCAAGAAGCAACACAAATTGCTAAAGAGACTGTTAACAAATGCGAAGCTTTACAAAACAACCACGAAACCAACGGTTAAAAAATGTGGACACCCAAACTGTGGAACCTGCCCCAACTTACTTGAAGGCTCGGATTTCCTTTTCAAACAAGGAGAGAGGTTCACAATTAGAACTAGTTTCACTTGTGCCTCTGAGAACCTGCTCAAGTTGTGGACACAGCTATATTGGACAGATGAGTGTGACCTTGAGACAGAGAACCACTCTACAGAAAGAGCAAATCCGTTTCTCACAATACATGCAAATTCCTCTCAGCGAACATACAGAAAAATGTGCAGATAACATCAAACCAAATTTCAGTCTTCCTCTTCTTCCAGTCCAAAGATACTTTAAATAAAGAAACTTTTTTCATCAAAAAATACAGAAAACGCCTTAATATGCACGCATAACCAACTTTTATCTTTTTACATATTTCAATTAATGATTACATCACTGTGCATAAATCCCTTCACTAAACAAATTTTTCGAAACATTTTGTGTGTGTATATAT
>NC_069001.1:19075346-19075786 GCF_001194135.2 Octopus bimaculoides | reverse complement strand
GGTCTCGGTCACTAGTTATTGCCTCGGTGAGGCCTAATGTTTGAAGATCGTGCTTCACCACCTTATCTCAGGGGTTACTGGGTCTACCTCTTCCACAGGTTCCCTCAACCGCTAGGGTATGGTACTTTTTCACACATCTATCCTCATCCATTCTCACTGTATGACCATACCAGCGCAGTCGTCTCTCTTGTACACCATATCTGATGATTTTTAGGTCCACCTTTTCTCTCAAGGTACTAACACTCTGTCTAGTATGCACACTGACATTACACATCCATTGGAGCACACTGGCTTCATTCCTTGCAAGCCTATGCATGTCCTCAGCAGTCACGGCCCATTTTTCAGTGCCATGAAGCATGGCTGTTTGTACACATGCGTCATACAGTCTGCCTTTTACTCTAAGTGAGAGGCCCCTTGTCACCAGCACAGGTAAGAGCTCT
>NC_069001.1:19074349-19075336 GCF_001194135.2 Octopus bimaculoides | reverse complement strand
CTTTTACTCTAAGTGAGAGGCCCCTTGTCACCAGCACAGGTAAGAGCTCTCTGAACCTTGCTCAGGCTATTCTTATTCTAGCAGCTACACTTTCAGTGCAACCTCCCCAACTACTGACTTTTGTCACCTAGGTAACGGAAGCTATCAACTACTTCCAGTTTTTCTCCCTGGAATGTGGCAGAAGTTGTTCTCTGCACATTTCCAGTGTTTATTGCTCCTGAGCATCTGCCACATACAAAAACTATCTTCCCAGTTAGCCTTCCTTTGATATTGCTGCACCTCTTAAGTGTCCATAGCTTACACTGGGTACATCTTATAGAGTTTCTACCTACACTTTTTCTATGGATCGAGCAGGGCCTGAAGGGGTTTGTGGTTTGTGGTTTGTCTGCCTTCCAACTTATTAGGACTTTGGTTTTAGCTAGGTTGACTCTAAGGCCCTTTGATACATATATAGATATATCTATATACATATATGTATTGTATAAAAGATCGTATGTAAGGTCAAAACAATGCAAAGTAAGTGCAAGGTAAATCACAAGAAAACAATTATGTGAATTAATGTAGACTTACCGTGTATTCAGTATTTGTTGGTAATGACATCATTTTCAAAAAATTGACGAATGTTGCGTGTGCGTGTGGGTGAGCGTTCTACACATACACACACCCACGCACATCAGCAACATTCGTCAATTTCTTGAAAATGGGGTTATAACCCCGAAATATTCAATACAAGTTAAGTCTACTAACGGTTTTTTTAAAATACTTAATAGCATTTTGTTCCTCATTTACATGGTCATCACATTTGTTAAAATACCTTATTGTTGAGTTTGTTTCTCTTTCTTTCTCTGATGAGAATATTGCATTAATTTACACCATTTATTCCTTTGGAATAATACCAATGTTGTCTTTGAAACATATGTTGGAAGTAAAAGAATTTGAATAACACTTGCATTTAACTCCATTTAATTATTTATACTATATATATAC
>NC_069001.1:19070703-19073525 GCF_001194135.2 Octopus bimaculoides | reverse complement strand
GTCTCTCATGAACACTTCTAAAGGCATAATGCAGCCCCCATCCCTACTTAGGGTTTATCTCCGATGTAAGGTAGTGATCATGTAGAGCATAAAATGATGGTGTGGTGTATGCAAGTTGAAGACTATTGTATGTACATATGTTCTGCCAAATGCGAGCTTTCTTTTCAGGTACATGACGCTGATGTCCCCCCATCCCAAGGTCTCACAGGCCCACACCTCCCACACCCTCAGGGTTGGCACACTCAACGTGGGCACACAGGAAGGTAGGTCTGGTGAAATTGTTGAGATGCTTGATTGGCGACATGTAGATTTGTGCTGCCTCCAAGAAGTAAGGTGGAGAGGAAGTTCCACTAGGTTCCTCACAGGCAAAGAACATGGGTACAAGATTTTCTGGGTAGGGAACACTGACGGTGTGGAGAAATGGGTTGATAAGATAATCGAGGTAGTCAGAGTCTGTGATAGAATACTTAGGATTAGATTAATGCTGCATCATGGGTAAGCAACCATTTTCTCGGCCTATGCCCCTCAGCCAGGGCTACCTGATGGACAGAAAGACCGATTTTATGACACCCTCCTGCAGACTACCTCATCGACAAATGACAGGGACCTTCTCTTTGTGGCTGGTGACTTTAATAGGCATATTGGACAACATGCAGGGAGCTTCCATGGTGTACATGAAGGCTTTGGTCTTGGTTTCCACAATGAGGAGGGAACCAGGCTGCCAGAGTTCTGTGATGTAAATAATTTTATGGTTTGTAACACTAACTTCAGGAAACCTGCTAGCCACCTATTCACCGACTGATCTATAATCAAATTGACTACATCCTCGCCAGGGAATGAGAAAGATGGCTACTTATGAATGCCAAAACCTTCCCAGGTGAAGAATGCACCCGACAACGAAGAGATATATGAAGAACTCCAGCATCTCTCCAAACATATGGGAGGAGAAGGCCCTGTAGTGCAATGAATGGCACCAATTGCTGAAGCTCATAATTCCAGCCATTGAGAAGAACCAGCTGTGAGAATATGAAAAGGCACATGACAGGTGTTTCTTCTCCATTGCATAAAGTAGCTTCACCTGCAATAAATGTCATTGCTGCTGCAGCTCAAGAGCAGGCTTTGTAGCCCACATGCGAGCCTGCTAGAAGATGACTACTGAATAAAAACTGTCATTGTCGTCTTACAACAGACAGCTGAAGAAGATGATACCCACCAACTCCTTTAATACCCCTCTCAAAGGATCTTTGTCTTGCAAGTTACTTGATGATCCTGCCAGTGCTGGTGCCACTTAAAAAGCTACCAGTCCATACTGTAAAGTGGTTGGCATTTGGAAGGGCATCCAGCTGTAAAAACCATGCCAAATTGACCTCACTTGTGCTTGTGTCACGTAAAAAGCACTAATTCCATCCTGCTGGGTGATTAGTGTTAGGAAGGGCATCCAACCATAAAAACCCTGCCAAAACAGTGACAGAAGTCTGGTGCAGACCCCTACCTGGCCAGCATGGAAGGCAGATGCTAAACAGTGGGGATAATGAGGATGATATATGTGTGTATTATATACATTTGCACACTCACATGCATACACACATAGATATGAACATACATATACAAATGTTCATGAGCTTATATGTATCAGTTAGGTAACTGACATTGAGGTAACTAGACCTATCAAGTACATATATTCATTATTTACTCACAGATGGAGGAGGTGTGAAGTATCAGTCCTCACCATTAAAATACAATTAACCAGACAATCTTCCTACCACTATCACCACTCTCTCTCTCTCTCTCTCTCTCTCTCTCTCTCTCTCTCTCTCTCTCTCTCTCTCTCTCACACACACACACACACACACACACACAAACACAAACACACTTGATGTTTTTCTCTTTCACCACAATTTTCCTTAACTGGTATGTCTAGCAATTACTCATCCACCCACCCATCCAGTCCTACATCAGGACCAGCTAGTAGCATGGTTTGAACTGGTGACCTTGTAATTATTAACACAAATAGTTCTCACCTTTAAGAATTAATTTGTTCCTAATTATTGCGCTTTAATTGAAAGCTCATAAATCAGGAAGGATTTTCCCACAGAAAGGTGGGAAAATATCTCCACATTGTGTAGTTAAGAAGTTTGCTTCCGAACTGCATACAAGTGTCTTCTACTATATAGCCCTGGGCCAACCAAAGCTTTGTGAGTGGATTTGATAGACAGAAATTTCTGTGGAAGTCTGTCACATATATACATTGGTATGTGTTTGTGTATGCACATATTTATATATGTAATTGTGTGTGTATTTGTAACTCTGTATATGTTTGTTTATCTCTCACCTCTTGATAATTGTTGTGGATTTGTTTATGTCCTGATTTAGTGGAGACACATCTGTACCTTCAGATATAATTTGTAATCTTACTTATTCAAAACTCAGTCAGTCCCTTCCATGTTTGTACAGTGGAGAGAGGCCATAGCAGTTCTCTTCTGGGTTTTTTGAGTTATGTGTTTTGCTTTTTCCCCCCAATGTCTGTTGACAACCTTGACATCCTTCTGAAAGAGTCAGAGCTATGTGGATGATGGTCTTCTATACTGAAAATGTGGCTGCCATAACATGTGACTAGCCATTACATTCATTCTTTTAATATGTCTTGGAATCTTCATGATGATGCACTTCTTAAGACATACTAAGGCAAGGAATGTAAGGGTTTCACTGTCTTATTTGCTTATGTATATTGTCACCATTTCCTCCTCTTGAATTGCAGGAGGAGGTGTGAAGTATCAGTCC
This sequence comes from Octopus bimaculoides, assembly GCF_001194135.2. Lineage (NCBI taxonomy): Eukaryota > Metazoa > Mollusca > Cephalopoda > Octopoda > Octopodidae > Octopus > Octopus bimaculoides. The sequence continues at coordinate 19,070,744 of NC_069001.1, read as the reverse complement.
TCACCATTAAAATACAATTAACCAGACAATCTTCCTACCAC
>NC_069001.1:19069584-19070187 GCF_001194135.2 Octopus bimaculoides | reverse complement strand
GTTGTCTTTGTGGCCATGTGGGTAATTACACATGCTGTATTACACATCTTGAGCAAGGTTCAATCCCTTCCATGATCACTATCCTTGGTGTTCATAAAAATTTGAATTTTTTTTAAAAATAAAATATTTACTCCCTGCACTCCACTGCTCTTGTAATTCCTTGAGAGAGTTACAGATTGAAACCCTCTCCCAGTGCATTAAATCCCTACTTACTAATCAATGTTCTTACCTACAAAGGCATCTAAACAGGTCCCCAATTTGGAATTAATTACTGAGCTACAGCTGTGATGAGATAATTTTTGTTTTTTATCTTTAGTTATGATAGATTTAAATATCCCTTAATTTACTACATTAATGTTAGGTGTCTTGGTGGTCTCGTGGGTAGAGACATAATTAGAAAACCACATTGAACATCCTGAGCTGGGTTCAATCCTACCCAGGGCCTGCATTAAGGGGTCTTATTAAAATTTTTCATTTTTTTTTTAATCTCCAGAGGTAAGAAATGAAAATGTTTAGTAAGACCACCCTGTAATTCCTGGCAGAGATTAGAAATCTCTGCTTGTGTTTTGTTACTACTTTTAAACACCCTTACCTACTGGGCCA
>NC_069001.1:19068928-19069574 GCF_001194135.2 Octopus bimaculoides | reverse complement strand
GAAACCTCCACTTCTAAACATCCTGACCTGTTAGGCCACCAAAGCAACAATTCTCCTGTGAAAATGAAGATATTTAAATTTATTTCAATTACTGGGCTTACTACAAAGAGTTGAATGAGATTTGGTTACTATGTCAAGGTTGTTTTTGACTCCCTTCTTCACACACAATCTTTTTATTGATGAAAATTTGGTTGCTTAGATAAAAATATTTAATAAGACATCTTGTAATCTCTGGCAGAGATTTGAAACCTCCACGAGAGTATTTTGCTATTATTTCTAAACACTCTTACCTATTGGGACATCAAAGAAATAACAAGTTTTATAAGAAAATTAAGATATTTAAATTTATTTCAATTATTGGGTTTACTATAAAGATTTGGAGGAGATTTGGTTATTATGTCAAAGCTGCTTTGTGGCCCCTTCTTCACACAGACAATCTTTTTGCCGGGGGAAATTTGGTTGTGTAAATAAAAATGTTATTTAATAAGAACCTTTGTAATTCCTGGAAGAGATTTGAAACCTCCACTTGTTATATTACCACTTTGCAACACCCATACCTACTGAGCTACCAAATCATCAATAATTTTAATAAAATCAAGATATCTAAATTTATTTCAATTAATGGAATTATCATAAAGATATGATG
>NC_069001.1:19067431-19068013 GCF_001194135.2 Octopus bimaculoides | reverse complement strand
ATATTTTGGCAAACTAAATTTAAATGTTGAAGAGTATAACGGTTTTTGTGTGATTTTGAATGGCTTATAGACACCTTCCATGCTGCAATTGTTTATCATGATATATTATTATACCATAATTGAACCATACTCAATGACTGGCACCGCACCAGTGGAGCACTAACAGCACTGTCTGAGTGTGTTCATTGCCAGAGCAGCTGTCTGGCTTCCGTGCTAGTGGCCCGTAAATAATCATTACCAGCATTGCCTTCTAGCACTTGTGCTGGTGGCATGTTAGAAAATCATTCAAGCGAGGTTGTTGCCAGTGCCACTGGACTGGTTCCCATGCAGGTGGCACATAAAAAACATCTCTTTGAGCGTGGCCGTTGCCAGTACCGTGTGACTGGCCCTCATGCCGGTGGCACGTAAAAGTACCAACTACACTTTCGGAGTGGTTGGCATTAGGAAGGGCATCCAGCTGTAGAAACTCTGCCAAATCAGATTGGAGCTTGGTGCAGCCTTCTGGCTTGCCACTCCTCAGTAAGATCGTCCAACCCATGCTAGCATGGAAAGCGGACGTTAAACGATGATGGTGATGATGAT
>NC_069001.1:19059471-19067366 GCF_001194135.2 Octopus bimaculoides | reverse complement strand
GATAGATATATATGTATATATATGTATATATAGATATATATGTATATATATATATAGATAGATAGATAGATAGATAGACATATATATAATATATGATATATGTATATAATTATATTCGAACAAATTGACCTCGAGTTCGAATTTGCCTCTCATCCTTTCAGGGTCGATAAATTAAGTACTAGTTGAGTATTGGTGTTGATCTTATTGACTGGTCCCCTCCCCTAAAATTTCAGGCCTTGTGCCTAGTGTAGGAAAGAATATGGACACATATTTATCTGAATTTATATTTCCCTCACACTGCACCAGCTCTGATCAACCATTGCTCCAAATTGCTGCCCAGATCATCACAGAATAGCTACTATGTTTCATTGTTGGCTGTAATCTTTTCATGTCAAATTCTTGATCACAGAGCCTCCAGACCCATGCTTGACCACTGTCAGAAAATACAGCAAATCTAGATTCATCAGAGAATATGTCAGTGTCCCAAAATGCTAGTGGCTCCTCCACCATCTCACTGGCCCAATCTTTTCGCCACTTCATATTGACTGGTCAAAGAAGTGGCTTCTTCCTTGCTGCTCTGCCATAGTAGCCAAGTTAGTGGAGACAGCTGTCAGCTGTTCTGGGACTGACATCAACTTGTTCTGCTATGTCAGAGGCCTAGCAATGAGAATTATTCTCTACACTTCTCTTAACAAAGCAAAGGGTCCTGTCAAAGGGACTTGGTTGACCTAGTTGAGTTGATGTGGTCCCCTTCCCCTCTCTGATGAATAGCACAATCACTCTATTAACTGTAGAAAGCAGGATCCCAAGGTCTTCTGTGATTTTATGCTGACTAAGTCCACCTTCAGATTGACTCACAATATGGCCTCTTTGAAATTCGAACAGTTCCAAGGCTTCTTTTTGTACGGGGCATGGTTAAACAGTCAAATACAGAACCTGAAATGCTGAGGAAATTTCCAGTCTTGGGCAGAGAAGGTTTTTGAAATGTGAGAGAAACTACGTCTTTTAGTTTGTTATGTTTACCTCTGTGTGTGTGTGTGTGTGTGTGTGTGTGTGTGTGTGTGTGTGTGTGTGTGTGTGCGTGTGTGTGCGTGCGTGCGTGTGCGTGCGTGTGTGTGTGTGTGTGCGTGCGTGCGTGCATGCATGCGTGTGTGTCAGTGGTCTTAAAAGTAGTCTTTATATATGTATTTACATAATTCATATATTTATCATCATCGTCATCATCATCATCATAATTTAACATCTGCTTTTCATGCTGGTATGGGGTGGAAGGTTAGACAAGAGCTGGCATATCAGAAGGCTGCACCAGGTTCCATATTCTGCTTTGGCCTGGTTCCTACAGCTTCCTAATACCAACCATTTTACAGTGTAGTGGATGCTTTTTATGTGGCATTAGCAGAAGTGAGGTCACTAAATAACTTACAAGAAAAGATCCCTCAACTGAAGTGGGGCTAGTATTGAGGGAGGTGGCTTTGTATCATGTGACAAGAGGTTACAGTATGAATAAAGGGACAGAAATAAGTGTCTTGTAGTAAACGAGAGACATGCTCCCTCCGTAGCAGAGAGGATAGAGAGAGAGAACTTGTGAAAATGTGACAGGGGTGGGAGTACATTCAAATTACAGGGAAGTGTATATAAGTGAAGTGGAACCAAGGATTGGATAGGATGAGTGGATGGGTAAGTTGATGAGATTGTGAAGGGTGAGTGGGTGGTAGAGGGGAAGGGAATACAGTGAATTGACACAAATACAGGGAGTGGATGTTATGAGGATATGTTGTGGGGAAGAGATTCATAAAGGTACTAAGGGAGAGTGGGAGATAGAGGAGAGGAAGAGGAATACAGTGAGTGGAGAACTTGGGTGGGAGGACAGAGGAGGTGTTAAGAAGACAGGTTGTCAGGGAGAGGTTTGGTCAAGGACATGACCATAAATGACATGCTTTTACGGCCTTGATTTTACTTAACTAGACAAGTCTTCAATCATCAATCACCAATCATTGTGGCCGTTTGTCATCTCTGTGAGGCTCAACATCTGATGATTATTTTTCACCACTTCATCTCATGTCTTCCTGGGTCTTCCTCTTCCACAGATTGCTTCCATAAGAGATCAGCACTTCTTGATGCAGCTGTCTTCATCCATACACATCATATGACTATACCAGTGCAATCATCTCTTTTGCACACTACATCTGATGCCTCATATATCTAATTTTTCCCTTAATACATTTACACTTTGTCATACACTGATGTTGCACATCAATCAGAAAATGTTGGCTTCAATTCTTTTAAGCTTTCACATGTCCCCTGCAGTCACCGCCCATGTTTCGCTACCATGTAGCATAGCCGTTCGTACACAAGCATTGTACAATCTATCTTTCATTCTGAGGGACAGACCTTTGTTATCAACAAAGGTAATATTCATATATATATATACATACAAACATGCATATGGAAAGATAAGAAATTATGAAAGAATTAAATGTGAAATGATTTTGCGCAAATGTATTTGAGTGTGTATGTGCAATACATATATACATTTATACATAACTCATACATACCTACCACACATGCTCATGTATGTGGTTTGGGTCTATGAGAGAAAGACAGTGATCTTGAACAACATTGATAATAAATCAATGCAAGTTATATTAATTACATAGCAAAATACACAGACAAATTACAGCACACACACACACACATTCATATGATGATGATGATCATCATCACTTATTTGCCATCTTCCATACTGGCATGGGCAAATGTGTTATGCACCAGTATCTGCTTTGGGATAGTTTCTACATAATGCCAACCACTTTTTGGAGCACCAGCATTAGTAAGGTCCCGAGTAACTTGCTCGTGCTATATGTAAATATATTATATTATATTACTATGTCAGGTTACTTCGAGTGCTACTTGTGTAACCCTGTACAACCTGTTTGGGTTCTTGGCGACTAAACTTGTAACCCCACTGAAGTAGCTTGGTGATGTGGGTGGTTGTTGGACACCCTGTGGGACGAAAGGTAAAACCCATTAAAAGGCGGAGGAACTCATAAACATCAACAGCCATCCAATTGAGGTTTGCTGTTCATTAGTATCGTGGAATACTTGCTGTTGTTGCTGTCTGTGGTACTGATCAAGAACAGTATTATATTTAACATGGGACATGATTAATTTTTTAATACACAAAGAAAATAACTGACATTATAATATAGAAAGGGAAATAATCGGTAATACAGAAAGGAACGTTTATGATGGTTAGAGGAAATAAATTATATTGCAATAAATAAAAATGTGACAAGCTAGTAAAATCGTTACTGAGGCAGGAAAAATGCTTAGCTCTAAGTCTTCCGACTTTGTGTTCTGAGTTCAAATGTCACCGAAGTTGACGCTGCTTTTCATCCTTTTGGAGTCGACAAAATAAGTACCATTTGAACGACTTACCTCCTCCCTCCAAATTGCTGGCCTTGTACAAAAATTTGAAAGCAACGTTTCAAAAATAAAGGGAAATAACCGATATTATAACAATGCAAGAAGGGAAATAACCATTACCACGAAGTAAATAAACCAATATTTTAATCCTTGAATGATTACTTCCCTTCCTTCACTGAATTCACTCTGTGTTTGTGCCCATCTGTTCGATGAAATCTCTCCTTGAAATCTCTCTTGCATCCATCCAAATGGTTATTGTATCACTGTAATTCAAGCTACAGTCGAATAATTTCAAATATTCTATGTGGTACATTCTATTGAGAGGAAATGACTGGTCAAAGAAATGGCTTCTTCCTTGCTGCTCTGCCATAGTAGCCAAGTTAGTGGAGATACCTGACTGCTGTTCTGGGACTGACATCAACTTGTTCTGCTACGTCAGAGTCCTAGCAATGAGAATTATCCTCTATACTTCTCTTAACAAGGCAAAGGGTCCTGTATTGTTTATGAGTGAAACTCTTGTGGTTCTGTGTTCCTTATCAGTTGCTTTCAACTTAAAGGATGTAAAACTCTGCTGTCTCTCATTAATTTCTCTCCTTTCAACTTTTCCCCTGAAGAAGGACTCTGTCCAAAGTGTCCAGCAAGTTCACTGTGCTCTTTTTATTGATTTTATTACACAACATAAGTCTAGCCAATGCAGAACAGCACCAGTCTCATTGGAATCTGTTTGATCAGAAAGAGAGAGAGAGAGAGAGAGAGAGAGAGAGAGAGAGAGAGAGAGACATACACACAACACACACTCATTATTATAACTATACTTTTATTCTTTTAACAGCTTCAAGAAACTGGAAACTGAAGACGATTCCCTCCAAGCAAATAAAACTTCCTTCACAGAATGTGATACATCAAAACTCATCTCTCATGTTTTGAAGGAAGTCAATTAAACATACTTAGATTTTAGTACAACACCACTACAGCTGTTGTCTAATTTAATCCTTTTAATGACATCCCAATGAGGGCAGTTAATTCTTCTTTACACACTCTATACCCTCAGTTGCCATGATGTGTCCTTCAATTGATAACACCTACCAGTTGATCAACATGCTGTCTCAACAAACATACCAAAGTTCTCAAAAGTTTGCTAAATATTTTGACTTGTTTTCCATACAGAGCTTTGTTCCTGCCAGACTGCTGTGTCTATCACAGAGATCCTTATTTTTCTTGACATGATTTGCCATATTCCTTCTTTTTAAGAAATTATTAGCAAAAAAAAACAAAACAAAAAAGAAGAAATAAATTTTCTGAGCACACAGTTGTGCCAACCAAGCAAATGTCATAATAAAAAAATCTTTGTTTAAGGAGTTCCACTGAAGAAAAACTAAAATTGCTGTTTGAGAAATAATGAAAAACACTCAGAAAAAGCTGAAACAAATCAGGATTAAATTTTAATGTCACCAACGATAACAATTTAATAATTAAAAAAGATTAAAAATTTAGTTTTTATTCACCATCCTGTTTAGAAACTGAAATAAGCAGAATGATATTATGAGTGGCAAGAATAAAATCATTTTAACTTTCATTTGGTTAGCACCAGGTATTCCTGTTTTCTAAGAGTTTGACAAGGTGATATATTTGAAGGGCTGTTTTAATTGATTTAACTACACCTACAGTGTTTGACTGGTACTTTATTTTATTAACAGCACCAGCAGGATCTATCCAAAATGGAATCCAACAACTTTGTACCCTCTGAGATATCTTCAGGTTTTATCTACACACTCTCAATGGCTCTTGTCATTGAATGTATTGGTGGTTTGGTGTGTAACTTCATTGTCCTCATTACATACCACAAGAGTTTCAAAACCCAGAAAACAGACAACTTCCTCATCATTAATTTAAATATTGTTGATATTCTTATTTGTGTCACAGCCATTCCTCTCACACTTGTCCTGTTACAGAGCTACCAAGAACAATGCTGCATGCTACCATGTTTCTTTCACCAAGCCAACATCACATTTGTTAGTACAGCTAGTGCTGTCACCCTGCTTACCATCAGCATTGATCGTTATGAAGCTGTGGTGACACCATTAAGAAAAAAAGTCATTCAATCCAATATGAAAAAAACTCTTCTTGCCATTTGGACAAGTTCTTTGTTTGGGTTGTGTTCTCCATTTATTGGGGTAGACTTTTCCTTGTTGCCACCTGTAACAGAATTGCATTCATCAACTTTATCTTCAATATTACCAAATTCAAATTCTTCAAACTCATCATCTCATGAACTCCACAAAACCTTCACCAGCTCCAAAGATGTAACTGAGTCTACAGGAGATGTCAATTGGCAATGGAAACTGCACACATGCCAACACTTCATTTATTCAGCCCATTTCTTCCCATTCCATGATGTTTACTTCATGTTTTACTTCTTCCTCTGCATGACTGGCATGATTGTCTGCTATTACTACATTTTCCGAGTTGCTAAGCAACGACTCGCTGTCCGTTTAGCATTAATCCGGGCCACCCTAGCCTTTACAGGGAGCAGTACTGCAGAGGAGTCCATTTGGAAACTACAGGACCGGCGTCTGACCAAGATGACACTGGCCATTGTTTCTTCATTCATCATTTGTTGGGGGCCCCATATCATTATTTCCTGCATCAGTATTGCTCTGCATGATATAACAGCAGAAATGCTACGTTTTATTGGACTTGTCATTGCTTTCTCCACAGCTCTGTTACATCCACTTCTTTATACATTCATGCGACAAGACTTCCAGAGGGCACTCAGAAACAAGTGGATGACACAGAAAGTACTGCGTAGAAATCCTAAAATTGGAACAGATGCTTCTGCTACCCACAATGGAAGCATTTGGACTTTGACACGGGACACAATTAATGATACAACCTCAGCAGAATAATGGGTTTTTATCGTTTCTATTGGAACAAATAGAGTGGGAGAGAACTGATTGTAAATTTTACAGACACTAACAAATGCACTCACACATACATAATATGCACAGCACATACAGACAATAATATGCACACTAACATATATATACCTCACATACACAGAGTGACATACCATACATGTAATCATACAGACAGTAACATACATATCCACATACTAAAATGACAAACAACTGGACACATACACAATATTATAATAATACTGTTTTTCTTCAGTTGTTAAAACATTCTCCTTCATTTCTTTTAAATTTTCAATAAAATATTTATAAAAAGAATGTTCCTTGTTTGAAGTATTGTATGTATTAACATCATTATTATATATGAAGAATACTAGAGTCTGATGAAATTTTTGATAAACAAAATTTTATTCTTTTTGTACACAAAAAAAAAAACCAAAACAAATGTCATTACTATGAATGACAAAATGTCAAAAGAGTTTTGAATGTTATAGTTCTTGGTGTAGTTATAGCAGCATATAAAACGTTGTTAGTTGCTTGCTGGCTACTGACTTCTAATGTCATTCATCCTCCAACTGTTCATTATCTTTGTGTTGTCAGCTGCTGTCCACCATCTGTTGACCAACTGTTACAGTGACTGTCAATGTTCTCTGCCAAAAGATAAGACCATTGCTGGAGCCTATCCCATACAAAGTCATAATTGGTCAGATTTTGTTGATCACTTGGGCAATATTCTAGCGAATCACAACATCGGGTGATTGCTGAATCAAATATATCAGGAACAGTAAAATCATATTCCCTTCTGAGGATGGTGTGAATTGTTGATATAATTTTGAACTTCGCATCACCACCAAAGATGCCACCGTCAGATGAAATGAAGAAACTAAAGGTTTTCGTAGCTAGCTTCAAATGAGAAGGCAAGTTACAAAACTTTCAAAAAGAAAGCATGCAAGATGTTGCATAAAATGAAGGGGTCAACCCAAAACAAGCTGAATAAGCTTGCAAACACTATCTATGAGATAGGTGTTGTGTTTCACAACTATAGAAAATATGTTGAATGCTTGTAACTACAAGATTACACAGCTCACTTCCGAGGGCCATGCTATACAGTTCCCAGCATCCTCTCATGTGTAGTGATATCACCACTTTTATGGCTGCCAGCTCATTCATCTCTCATCTCATGATCTTTGTTAATATAATCAAGAATTTGTAGTAACGGCGTGCGCATGCATAGAATTCAACATACCAAGCTTTCCCACTTTATTCTGTCTCTTTCTTGCTGGCCAGCGATTGAGCATGGACGTGTTTAGCTGTCTCTCACCGTCTTTCGAACTTAAGCTCGACAGCTCGCTTACATCTACATACCAACGTCCCAACAACAATGCTCACACACACAGAAGCTGTAACAACAAACAAGAGCTAAAGATGTATATATTAACCACCTGAATAAATGTTGTTTAAGTTGATAGTCTGGAGTTCAGCGTTCCGTTATATTCTTAATATTATATAGGAAAGTCAGGTATACATTTAATGATGTATAACCCACTTTCCTATAAA
>NC_069001.1:19056177-19057911 GCF_001194135.2 Octopus bimaculoides | reverse complement strand
AGCTCGACAGCTCGCTTACATCTACATACCAACGTCCCAACAACAATGCTCACACACACAGAAGCTGTAACAACAAACAAGAGCTAAAGATGTATATATTAACCACCTGAATAAATGTTGTTTAAGTTGATAGTCTGGAGTTCAGCGTTCCGTTATATTCTTAATATTATATAGGAAAGTCAGGTATACATTTAATGATGTATAACCCACTTTCCTATAAATTCTTTAAATTTAGATTCTAAGAAAATATTAAAATATTATTGTCATTGAAATTAATTTCATTACCTTCCTGTAATATTTGCAGAAAAATTGAGACACCTGCTTACAGTCTGGCATCTAATGGCGCCACTGAAAGGGCTGCACAGTCTGTGAAAGCTGCACTGAAGCATTTTGATCTTAAGACTGAGAATTTCGGCAACTGCTTGAACAAAATTCTGTTCAACCATTGGAGTGCCTTGTAAATTATCACCAGCTGAAAAGTTAATGAAAAGACTATTGAGGGTTACAGTAAACCCATTCTTTGAAATAGATGAAGATGTAATATACAAAACCATGTTTGACAAGGTTGCAGCCAAGGCAAAATATTTGAAAGAATACTGCATGGATTAAGGAGGGTTGCCCACTGCAGATAGTGGCTAAACACACGGGAACCAGGACCTAGCACAATGGTTCATGCTGAGTTTTCAAAGATGCCTAACAGTGATGGTGTGACCATATCAAGTCCCAAGGCTAGGTGTGACACCAACACCAGAGTTATAGAAGTGAAGCAGCCTGTTATTGACAATGCTAGCTTGAATGAAGATCGAACATGAAAATTTCATCAAGTGAGGTGAAGTGCAAGAATTGCAGCAAGATGTAAAAAGCCTAAACGTTTTGCAGAAGAATAATGTGATAGTTGCATTGGGTTGCTGATTTTGGTATCCTGATATGTATATAGAACTCTCAAGAGAAGTCTCATGCAACCCAATGTAACTATCACAATAGATGTTAAGTTATCTTGTTTAAATGAGGGTGGTAAGAAGAAACTAGATTCTAGCCCCTGCAAAAGTAGGTGAGAAAGAAAGATGAAACAGTTAAGAAGAGAGACTGACTTATGGAAACAAAGGAAACAGGTCAAACCCAAGAAGGAAGGTTTGTTAGTCCTGTATGAAGATCTAAAGAAACAGGAAACTGTTTGCTCAAAGATGAACTGGATAGGCATACACAGGAGACCTAAAGTGACTCAAAGCAAGACCAACCATTCCCACTCATAAATAGATTGAAACACATCACAAAACCTGGAATTAAATTTCAACTTGATGATATCAGCAGGAAAGAAGTAGACAACTTTGTGAAGAAGACAAGAGCAAAGAATGCACCAGGATGTGATGAAGTACCATATAAGGTGTGCAGATATTGTACTCAATTACATTATACACTTTACTTACTATTAGGTTGTCAAGTATGAAATTTGTAGTAAGGTATATGGTAAATTTTGACAGCTGCTCATTTTGCACCATCATTATATTATCTTTATTTTTTGTTAGAAAGCTGACACATCTATTTCTTTATTCTAACTCATTTTGTGCTTTATAAAGTATTTATAAATCGCTTTTTTCTATTTTTGTTTAGAGATGGATAAGTCGGAAATTTGTACAGTTTTGAAATATGAGTTCTTTCTTGGAAATACAGCATCACAGACAGCTCAGAATATTAATGGAGTATTTCATTCAAATGTTATTACACAATAGACAG
>NC_069001.1:19046959-19055490 GCF_001194135.2 Octopus bimaculoides | reverse complement strand
TGGAGTTGGAAATTCTCCATCATCCACCATACTCACCTGATCTTGTCCCCACTGCTACCACTTCTTCCAGAATTTGGATAACTTTTTTGATAGGAAAAATTTAATTCCAACGATGCTGTAAAACAGGCCTTCCAAGATTTTATTGACTCTAGATTGCCAAGCTTTTACAGTTCCAGGCTACCACTGAAATGGCAAAAGTGTATTGACAATATGGGTGCATACTTTGATGAATAAAACTATTCCTTGTATTTATAAAACATTAGCAAACTATTTTTTCTTTTCTACAAATTTCATACTAGATGATCTAATACTTAGAGAGTTGTGGTGTAAAGGTGAACTGGTTGATGACTGGTACAAGGCAGGAGTTTACTTACCAAAAGAAGTTAAAGCAGAACTGATTGGCCAGTTCTAACCCATTTCCATCCTGAATGTAGATGGCAAAATTTACATGGGTGTACTTGCTTAGAGAACTGCTACAAGACAGTGGCTGAAAGTGTCCAGAAAACTAGAATACCCAGAATTCCTGGATGTGTGAAACATGCAATCTGGGATGTGATACAAGATGTGAAGAAGAATATTGTATGGCTGGATCTGGCTAATGCTTATGGTTCTGTACCACACAAATTATTGATTGAAGCAATGGACTTTTTTTTTTTTTTTACATACTAGAGAAGATTATCGATTCTGATAAAGAATTACTATAACAACTTCAAAATGCAATTAACAACAAAAAAATTCACAACAGTCTGGAATCATCTAGAAATTAGAATTGCTACAAGTTGCACTTTATAGGTCATCTGGTTTCTGCTTGTTATAGAGATGTTATTTAGATCAGCAGCCTGCTCAGAAGAAATGGCTATGGTGAGATCTCCAAAGAAGGCATAATACATAACAATACTGATAAGAGACTAAAAAGACTATGCAAACAGTTCTAGATGAAGTAACTACTTGGTCAAGAATGCAATTTAAGGCGAAAAATTCGGTCTGACTTTTGTCAAAGACTGGCAGAAGCAAGTGAAGTTTGAAATAGCAGGAGAAATCATGCCAATGGTTAAAGACAAACATGTAGAAAGCTTAGAATGATGGTATGCTTATTTATTGTTGGATAAGAGTAGGGGAATTGAGATCATGGCACAAACTGAGGATGGGTTGAAAACCATAAACAGATCAAAACTGCCAGGTAAATACAATATCTGATGCTTGCCGTTTGGCCTATTTCCCTGCATTGCTTGGCCTCTTAGCACTGTTGAGAGTGGAGCAAAAGCACAGTGTTTACATCAAGAGATGGCTTAGTCTACCTTGAACAATATATCAGAAAAAAGGATCTCTTCAACTACCTATAACACCAATTGTTAAAGTCTACAAAGCCGGAAAGGTGGGAATGGTTATGATGCTGAGGGATTCCAAAGATGTAGAAATACAGGACAATCCACCAGATATCAAAACTGTATGAAAATAGTTCCAGAGAAAGAAACTGATGGCATAATAATATTATGGGAACATCGAGATATAGTGGGAGCAATTTAAAGTGACCAGAAGGGGATTGGCTGCAATCTATTTAAACCATTTTCAATGATAACACTGAGTCACTGTTAGTGGCTATGTTAAAGTGAGAAAAACAGAGAAAAAGGGAACTGCCTTTGATTTGATGCCCTCACCAAGTGAGAAGAAAAGGTTATTGAAAGGTAGGTGGGTTAGGATGAGATCTGGAAGAGGAGCACATCATGGCTGAGTTTCCTTCTTCAAGCTATCTATGATGTGCTGCCATCCCCTTGCAATTTGATGAGATGGAAAATAGCAAATGACAACAAATATAGATGCGGAAAAGTTGGCACACTAAAGCATATTCTATCTAACTATGCTATGGCATTGGAAAGGTACATATACAGACACAATGAGGTCCTCAGAATTTTATAGTGCTGCCAAGAAGCAGATGCAAGCAATCGTTGGTGACAAGAAACCAAAAAATGGCAGTAAATGGTTTATTATGTTTATCCATCAAGGTCAAGATGGCTATCCAAAACAGAAAACTATGAATGATGAGAACTGGGACAGAGAATGGGAGACAGTAGCAAATCTTGTTGGATGTGAATGCCTCCTTTCAATACCAATAAGAAAAGAGCTGGATATGACAATACCATGTGAGGAACATAATACATCTTCAATTCACTGCTCCACAGTTTAGGAAAGACAAACATTGCGAGATGCAACTGGAAGATTGTATAGATGCTGGCTGAAGTGCAGTACACGTTCCTGTAGACGTTAGACGTAGGGGTTTTATTGGAACCAGACTGAAATGGTTGCTGCTATCAATTGGAATCCAACATCAGCAAGCAAACTATATCTTGAGGGAGATCTAGGTGACAGTTGAGAGGGCCAATCACTGAATATGGCTGGAAATGAATGACAGAACCTGGTTGGAGAGGTGATGATCCTGAAATGGACTTGTGGTTGAATACTAGTCAGTCAAAACTGTAGGTGGGGCCTTTCATCAGTGAGGTGGGGCTGGTGTGTTGTAAAGCCATCAAGAAGAAGGCCCCTAAAGAGTGTGCATTTTCTCCTGATAACTTGACACTTTCTGGCATCTGAAATGCAGAGTTTATGGCTGAATTCGCACTGGCAAGCTGTTTCTAAGTCTCTAAATTCATATTTATATATTAGGTCATTCCATAAATAATGTTTTTTTTTAATACTTCTTTTATTTTTCAAAATTAAGATAAACAAAGTTCTTTTTTAATCTAAAATATACTCTCCTTCATTTTCTACAATGCTCTTCCATCTAATCTGGTAGACTTGCAAAGCCCCACTTCCAAAATTCACTTGTCCATGATGGAAAATACTCCTCCAGTACTGTTCTGACCTCGTCTACAGAATTCATATCTTTTCCATCCAAATGATTTTGAAGAATGTGGAATAATTGATAATGAGATGAGGCAATGTCCGGTCAATATGGTGGGTGGGGCATCGTTTCCCATTCAAACTATTCCAGCCTTTGGAATGTCATCCTCACTGTATGTGGCTGAGCATTATCCTGATGGAAGAACACCCATTGTCTTGAAACTAAAGACGGTGGTTTTACTTCGTGTGCTAACTTAAATAACCAAATCCAAGCTTCTCTGCTAATTCCTCAACACTTACGATAGGATTTTATCCCACCAGGGTTTGCAGGACATCATCGTTGAACTCTACAGATCTTCTAGGGAGTAGTTTCCGGCTCAGAATTTCTGGAACCACTGTTGACACTGGCTTATACTTATTGTCCGATCCTCGTATACTGCATTAATATTCCTCGCACTTTTAGTTGCGTTGTTGCCTTTATTGAACTCATAAAGCAAAATATGCCAAATATGTTTCTTTGTTACTTTCGTTATAACTTTGAAAAAATAACTGTTAAAATAAAGCTGCACTCTTCAAAATTTGCACTAAGAATAAGTACAAGGTAAAATCACTATCTGCTTTTATAGCAAGTTGATGCAGGTAGTTTATTCCATCCCTCTCTGACTTTTAGTTCATGCAATTGAAAAAATTGCATTATTTATGGAATGACCCAATATTTCCTAACATCATTCTACTTTATATATATATATATACACAATATATTCTATTACACTCACTGAACACCAAAGCCCAGAGCTGTAAAGGATTACCCACATTTTTCCACTCTCTCATCTGTGAAGTTCAAATAGTAACTCCAAGGATTTTTACCTACCTTCCAGGATGAGCCCCTGTGAAGAACTATTGGATTCTCTCTTCTATCTGTGAAATTCAAGTATGAGTTTTCAGGATATATATATTTATATGTATCTGTAAAGAATTATGATGAGTGCTTGCTCTCCTGCTTTTCCAGTTTTTCTGCTTATATATCATTATGTATAATGATATATAAGCAGAAAAACTTCTGCATAGCTATTTTATGTGATTTCATGCATTTTACAACAGTTCATTTTTTCTCTCTCTCTGTATACACACACACACACACATATGTATCTGAGCATATGTGCATGTATGTATACATGTAAGTATGTGTTCAAATGTATGTATATATAATAGTTGTGTATATTATGTAAACACTTATACAACTGTTTAAAAAGTTGTGTATATACAGGATGCAAGAGGTATTTGAGGGCATGGTAATTTAATAAAAAAAGCATACATGTTCTAGATAAACATTCTTATGAAATTATTCAAGGAGTCCACGATCAGCTTTGATGACTGCCTCAATGCAGGGCCAGAATCGTTGGCATACCTGTACTAAATGACCCTTATTCATTTCATACATCACCTGGACAATGGCAACCTTCAATGAAGCTATGTTATTGTGAGGATGCTGATTAGTGTCCCTTTCAACAATGCCCCAAATGTAGTAGTCCTTGAGATTTAAATCTGGTGAGCTTGGAGGGCACAAGTTTGGTGTCAGACAATCATAAAGGTCACCTGACATCCATTCTTGGGTTATGTGGGATTTGCGAAAAGGTGCTGAGTCTTGTTGACTTTCCACCCAGAGCTTAAGAGCTGTTACCAATACCTCAACATATTCAGGAATCCTATGGAAAGATGAAATGGCATATGACCTTCATAACTCACTATTCCTAAAGCCATTAAAAGGAACTGCATTTAACCATCTGTCATTTCTCCTGATAGAATTTTTTTCATTAGAG
Source organism: Octopus bimaculoides (assembly GCF_001194135.2). Taxonomy (NCBI): domain Eukaryota; kingdom Metazoa; phylum Mollusca; class Cephalopoda; order Octopoda; family Octopodidae; genus Octopus; species Octopus bimaculoides. The sequence continues at coordinate 19,050,832 of NC_069001.1, read as the reverse complement.
AAAAACCAAAGCATGCCATGTTTGTGAAGGCTTTTAACTTTGCTAATGAACTGCTTGGTATGGTTTAAATGGTTTTCCTGCGTCTTTGCGGGCATAAATTAGCTTCACTTCAACACATATGACATGTATCAAACATCCTTGTGCATCATAGTTCTGATAGTCCACTCCAACACCAAAAGGGCTCTCTTTGATTTTCAGATAACATTTTGAACCTGTGGTGTCCTTATAGTGTCTAAACAATTATGACATCTTTTTGTCTTTTGGATACAGTTGAAACCTTCCCACCAGAGATTTTGTGTACAAAAGTACTTGTAATATTTTACAAAGTTGGCAGTGTACAAGTCACTGTGTTCCACCCATACAGCAACGTTGATTGCAAATCTCTTCATTTTTTGTGTTAGCATTTTATCTGCCATGGGAGATCTCAAAGAAACAAAATCTTTTTAACTGGTTCGTAGAGAGTAATATACTGATAATTATGTGTCCTCACATACTCCTTACATCTTGTACAAATACACACACACACATACATACGTCAGACGTTGTATATACCTCATATAAGGCAGCATTCAGAATCTCTAAATACTTGAATGAAATGAAGTATTTATTCCAGTTCTTTATATTCCGAGTCCAAAACACCTCTAAGATCTGCTAGAGCAGAAGTGTCAAAGTGTTCAAGTGGTGCCATGGGGTATTCATTGTAGTTTTTTTGTGTGTTTTGAATGGAACTGCAGAGTATTTAAAGGCGTTGGACACCATTTCATTAGTTTGTGTTTTTTGAAAGGTAGTAACAAGGTGGTTTTACTTTAGAGTTAATAATGTAGTTGGTCATATTTGTGGCGGTTTCCATTCATTTTATTAGGTAAAAAAGTTGGTTATATTTTGAATTGACTCAGAAGAACTTTGGTGCATGGTAGTAGGTTTGAAATGAGTTCAAAACTTTTGTTTAGAATGAGAACAGTGTCATGCATGATGTGGAGTTTCTCTTGGAAGCAGAAGTTGCACATTCTGAATTAGTAATGTTGCTGGTTATTCCTGCATCATTTGTGACAGCGTTGTCGGGATACGTTCCAAAACTGCCTGCACCATTGTCATTCTTGACAGTTTTTTTTAAATGTATTTCTGTTGGCTTTATATAGAAGGCTGAGAGTTACAGTGGTACAATATGCAATACTTATTATTTACTGATACATGACAGTGGGTGGAAACAGCCAATACAGTTAACAATAGTGTTGGAGGAAAACAGACATATGACTAATATATCACAAGAGATGAGGGAAACAACCAATGCAGTTAACAAATAACATCCCAAGAGGAAAACACATAATGTCACCAATACAAAAATGGTGAACAAACTCAAATGATTATAGAAAGCTACTTCAGAATTTCTTTTGGCTTTTTAATTGATTTTATTTGCTAATAAGAATTGGTTCAACTTTTTTCTTTGAGTGAATCTCTTATACATCATCAATACATTATCAATACATTTCTTGATATAGACACGATTGGAGGATTTTCTTTCAATGGAATTTTTTTAAAATTAATTCTCTATGAGAAAAATGCTTTGGTTTCTTTCTTTTTCCTTGTTTTTCGAGGGGAAACAATGGAAAAAATTAAAAAGAGCATTAAAAAAATGATTAAAAAAAAAGAAAATTAAGCTTACCCAAGCTCTTTTCCATTTCTCTGCATCATTCATTAATAATAATAATAATAATAAAGTGATAAGTCCCAACTTTAATACTAAGCATAAATGGACATATTGGAAATAGCTTAGTAAAAAAGTTAGCTTAAAATTCAGTGGGTGGTGGGGGAGAGAACAAGACAACATTTATTTATCTATCTATATACATACACACACACACATACCTTGCTCTCTCTCTGTATGTATGTATATATATATATACATATATATATATATATATATATATATATATGAGAGAGAGAGAATATGCAGGGTTTAGTTCACTGATGACCTAAACCAATAGCTACACTGCATAAGTGCTATAATTGGTCATCCATTAGGTTCCAAGTTCACAGCTGAGGCTGAATATATATATGTGTGTGTGTGTGTGTGTGTGTCTGTGTGTATATATATATATATATATATATATATATACACATACATATATATACATACATATATGCACATATGCATGTGTATATATATATATATATATATATATGTACACACACATAAATATGTATGTATATATATATATACACACAAACACACACATACATATATATATACACGAGTGAGTGGACAAACGAAAGTAGAGCGCTCAATAAATTTATTGGGGGTTGCATGTATGGACCAAAATAGTTTGATTCAAATTCATTGGTACTCCGAGTTTCAAGCATGATGCTAATCTTCAGCCATTTTGAATTTGAATGAGAGAAGTTTATTGTTATTACCATAAGGTGGGCTGCAATTAGTTGAGGAAGGTCACATGGTGTTGCAGTTTGATGTTGGTATATCAGTGACAACACTTACTTGGAAAATATCGCATGGTGAACAGGAAAGCGGCTGTTTTCCTGTCCATGTGGTCTATTTCCTGTTCACCATGCAATATTTTCCAAGTGTTGTTCTTGATATACCAACATCAAACCATGACCTTCCTCGACCAATCACAGCCCACCTTAAGGTAATAACAATCAACTTCTCTCATTCAAATTTAAAACGGTTGAAGATTAGCATCATGCTTGAAACTTGGAGTAGCAACAAATTTGAATCAAGCTGTCTTGATTCATATATATATATATGTGTGTGTGTGTGTGTGTGTGTGTGTATGTATGTATATAAATATATATATATATATATATGTGTGTGTGTGTGTTCATTACTAAATGTCTTATTCTATGTTACTATTGTTTAGTTCTGATTCAGTAAGTCTCAGGTATTTCAGCTATGACCATCCTGTCTTTTTGCTAGGCATAGTATGCCCCACCCAGGAATTTATTACTGAATGTGTTCCCCTTCTCTAAGCAGGTGGTCTGAGGGGGATTTGACAGCTATTTTTAGCAGCAAGTCAAGCAACCATGCGGTTTGTTACCTCGTTGTTGATGCAATTTAAATAGTTTGGAGTAATTAATAATTATGTTCTGAGTTGTGTCCCTCTTAATTAAATATTGCTCTTGGCAAGTCATGGCTGAGAACATTAAAGAAAGATTCATTATTAACAACAGCAATAATAATAATGATAATGATAATAATAATAATAATAAGAGGCACAGAGCCACAAGTTTTGGAGAGTTGTTATCAGTTTTATACAAACCTCAGTATTTGACTGGTACTTTATTTCATCAACCCTGGAAGGATGAAAGGCAAAGCTGATCTTGGCAGGATTTGAACTCAGAAAATGAATAAGAGTAATAAGAATATTTATCATATTACTTGATAATACTCCCTAAAAAGTTTTAGCTTGGTCCCTGATACTCCCTAAACAACAGGTTTGTATTTCCTTAAGGTGTTACCTCTAAAGAGGACTTTTACTGCCTCACTCAAATTTTACTTATCTTAAAAATTATTGCTCTTTAATGAGAGAATCTCACTAAAAATTAAGTATTTGATCTCCAAGTATACTTTTGTCTTTTAGAAACACTAAATTTAATCAAATATTAAAGTACAACAAGAAAATAACAAATGGAAAAAGAAGATACCCACTGTGATATACTTTATAAAATGAAGACCTACTGTGGAAAGTGTTGGGGCAAGGAAGAAATCCACTGCAAAAAGTCTTATAAAAACTCACTATGAAAGGTGTTGGGAAAAATACCATGAAAAGTTCTGGAAAAATGTCTTACTGTGAGAAGTTGTAAAATATATATCACTGCAAAAATATTGGAAATAAAAGCAAAAAAAAAAAAAAAAAA
>NC_069001.1:19043321-19046228 GCF_001194135.2 Octopus bimaculoides | reverse complement strand
AAAATTAAAAAATTTTTTAATCATCCCCCCCAATTTCTATGTTCTTTATATTTTCCCTCTGATCTTAACCATTTTCCAGACTGCATTAATATTACACACACACACATATGGAGAAAAGAAGTGTATTCCCAGGAATGAATATAGGAAAGTTGGTTTTGGAGGTTGAAAATGCACTTGGGTCATAAAACAAGTTGTAGTTTTTTTTATAAATTTTGTAACAAATGTATTAAAATACCAAACTGGTTACAGCAATTTCTTGTTTTTCAATGGTAAATAAATAAAAGTTTAGGAGAGATTGAAGGTACAAAGGAAAATTCAGAAAAACATATTTAAAAAATCAAACATTCATACAAATTCCAATATTCACTAAGTTTCACAGAGACAGACAGTAATACATGTTTAAATTTTCAATGAATTTCATAAGTCATAAAATTGAAAATTCAGTAACATTGAGTTATGTTAACAATAAGATAGGATGAAATTTTCAAAAATGAAAGAAATTAATAAAGATTAAAGAAATTTCTGTCATAGTGCATGAAGGAGAATTCTTTGTCACTGGTTCACTGATGATAGACTGAACTGTTTTAAGCTGAAATTGTTTGTAAATATAGGTTTTTAAGGTATAGGTTCAAATTCTGATTGGTTGTAAATTTAATGACGTAACTTGCTTTTTCTGCCATTTTGGTTGGCTGGCTACCTGAATATGTCACTTGTCTTTGCTCAGTGCTCTGGTTCGTTGATTTCCTTAAGAAGCCACTGGTCTCTGTTAATTGAATGTTTGTTTTTTTCCTGAGGGTCCACCTTTGACTAGAAAACAATATGTTTAAGCCTGAAGTGACAGTAGCAACTGGTATTTGAGAAAGCACAAGGTGTAATTGTACAGTGGCTTGAAGTTAGGGTTTTGAATCCTAGAGGTAGTCCATTACTTAAACTTTTAATTTATGTTTGTTGTTTCTTGTCATTTTTCAGGAATAAATTGAGTTTTCCCATTCTGGTGTATTGTTATAGGGTATTCAGTTGTGGTTTATATTCTTTAAATATATTTTTCTTATTCAATCAGAATTGAGCTGGTGTTTCCAGTGCATTGACACAGAGGGAAAATTTGATATTTTAGATATGGGGCACAGATCTTATGGGAATTTTCCTAGTTGTGGGGTCCTGATTCTGTTGCTTGCGTACTGTTGTTCTGTCCCTCAAAGTCAAGTTCATTTGGCCTATGTAATCCCCACCACACCTGCTGCATTTGGTTATATAAATTAAGTTCCTCAATGTATAGGTAAAATGATTTTTATAAATAATGTTTGCTCTAACTTGAACTGATACGGTGAGCCTTCCATAAAGTTGATGCAATTAAAGTGGCTACATTTTTTTTACTATTGGGGTTATATTTTGACGGGTAATTTGACTCTAGTAGGTAGCTTTTTTAGGGACTTAGGTTGTGTTTTACTTTTAATAATTTTATGTGCTTGAAGTGCTTTTTTCATTCACAGGCTGGTCATCAAAAGGGTGTATATTCTGATGGCTGATATTATATGCTTCCATGTTGGATTGTGTGTATCAAGAGGTTTTCTTGTTTTTCATAATTCTTAGATGTGAATTGTTTCACATGTTCAATTCTATTATTGATTAGATTGACAAGGTATTTAAAATCTCACCAGCAAAACCAGCAACAAAGAATCCTCTTTCATGCACTATGAAAGAAATTGTAAAAAAATCCTTTTTTTTTCTGACTCTTTTAAAAACTTATAAGTTGAGTTATATTGTTAATATAACTCAATGTTACTGAACTTTTGATCACATATGACTGTTATGAAACTCATCGAACATCTGAACCTGTATTACTGTTTTTCTCTGTGAAGCTTACTGAATATTGTACTTTCAATCTCTCCTAAACTTTTTGTATTTACCATTGCAAGACAAAACAAAACAAGAATGTCAAATTTGTCACAAAATTTAAAAACTACAACTTGTTTTGAGACTCAAATGCATTTTTAACCCACCAAACTATATATATATATATATACACATGCATATACAAACACACATATTATACACAAACATAATGCATGTAACTAATGTTAATGCAGTTTTATACACACATACATACAAGACATATAATGCATGCAACAAATATTAATGCAATTACATTAAAGAAAACATGCACACATTTACATATGAAATAAACATAAATTTTAATGTAGTCTGAACACATGGATTCGTCTTTAGATATAGACATATAGCAACATTCACAAATGTGTCGACATCCTGTTTGTGGTCAGAGTAGACACAATGACCAACAGCAAGCTGGAAACAAGATTTACTGATGAAATATCAGTAAATTGTAACAATTGTGATTGTTGTTGATGATGCAATGGAAAAAAAACAACAGAAAAAAAGGGACACAAAAATAATGTCAATATAATATGAATGAACTCTCTGTCATGTGAAGGACTGGGGATTGGGGCAACAACTGCTTTTGTCTTTTAGCAGTGAATGTGTGTGTGTGTGTGTGAGAAAATATGTGTAGCATGTTTTTTGGCTTTGTTACAAGCAAAATGATTAACCTTCAAAGAAAAAGATAGTTAAAAATCATCAAATAAAGACATATGTTTTTTTTTTCAATATTCAAAGAAAAAAATCACAATTTTCACCCTTTTTTCTTGTTTTTTTTTCTCTTTAATCTTTTTTTTTATTTAATGTATCAACAGAACAAACCTTAAAACTAAAGAAAAAGAAACAGTTCTTTTTGTTATTTACTGTGTGGGGAGAAAGAGAAGTTGGGATGGGATCAACTGGTAATTTTTATTTCTCTATTTAAATTTTTGTCACCATTTCAACTTTATTCAATTATTATTATTATTACTATTATTATCAACATCATCATCACCATCATATCACTTAAAAGTT